>NW_023656016.1:0-3868 GCF_015228065.2 Penaeus monodon
ATATAAATATATTTATATATTATATATATATAAATTAAAATGAATAAAATAAAAAAAAAAATTAAAATAAATATTATTTATAGAATATTAAAATATAAAATTTGTTTAAAATAAAATTTTATATATTATATATAAAATTTGAATAATATTTTATATATATAAAATATATAATTATATAAATATATAATATAAAAAATATATGTATATATTATAAATATAAAATAAAATAATATTAAAATAAATATAAATTTTATAATTATATATAAATATATTTTTTCATAAACTTCTTCTATTTTTCTAGGTGGTGTGTGTTTATATATAATATATATATATAAAATATAAATTTTAAAAAAAATAATAAGAATAGTTTTAAAATAAATAATATATATAATTATAATTATAATTAAAATAAAATTAGTATAATTAAAATATAAAAAAATTTATAAAATTAATTTTATAGAATAAAGAATATAAGAAAATAAGGAGGGGCATAATACTTTTATAAAAAAATTAAAAAATAAAAATAATAAAAAAAAAAAAACAAAAAAAAAAAAAAATTTTATAAAATATAGACATAAAATAAATATATAATTTTTAAAAAGATAAAATAGAAAAAAAAATTAATAATAAAAATAAAATATATATAAAAAATAAGGGAAAATAAAAACAAAATATATATTTATAATAATAATATAAAAATAGTATTTAAAGAAAAAATATTAAAATTATAAAAATATATAATAAAAAAAAGATAAAAATAAAAAAAATATAATAAAAAAAGAAAAATAACTAATATATATATATATAAGAATATATTATAATATTAATATATTATATATTATTTTATATATATATCAAAATTAAAATATATATAAATATATAATAATATATATTTAATTATTATATATTATATATATATATAATATATCATCCTTTTAAACGGTAGGTTATGTCTGACCGCCGTGGTCACAGCTGATACTCAATTGCATTTTTTCACGTTGTAGCTCTTGGATGAGTAAGGGGTAGGGCCCCATTTCCTTTTCCCAGGAGATGCCGGTGTTACCTTTTTGGGAAAATTCTCTCTTTTTTTTCCCGGGGTTTTGGGACCAGCCCTACCTGGCTGGCTTGCCCCCCATGGCTGGCAGGCATCGAGGGAAGTTCCCCCCCAAGGGAACAAAGCGCCGGCCCGGGGACTCGAACCCCGAAACTCAAATTGCCCTCGGACATCCTGATCCGACGCTCTAACCCCTTGGCCCCGCGGCCTTTACGATCATGGGCTTCCCGATTTTTCTTTGGGAATTTTGAGCGGTTTTGCCATTGCCTTCCCCCGGTGTTTTTATCGATCCCATCTCTATTTTCCCGGGACTGACTTGGTGTTGACCCCCGTGGGTAGGTAGGCAATCGGGGGAAGTTTCCTTGCTAAGGGGAAAAAACGCGGCGGCGGGGATCGAACCCTCGAACTCAGATGCCGTCGTGACAGCTTAGTCGACCTCTAAAACCCTTCGGCCCCCGGGCCCCATATATTATTATTATAATAATTATAATAAAAATTTTATATTATATTTATATAATATATATATTATAATATATTTTATTATATATTTATATATTAATATATAATATATATAAAATAATAATTTATAATTATATATATATATATAATATATATAATATAATATATTATATATTATAAAATTTTTATATATGTATATATTTTTATAATTAATACATATAAATGTGTTATATATATATATTTTATATATATATAAAAATAAATTATATATATATATAAAATAATATAAAATTATATACATAGACCAAAGACAAGACAAATAAAAAATTTAAAGGATTTATATTTAAATATAAAAAAGGGATATAATAATATATATATATATATATATAATATATTAAAAAATATTATAATATATAATATGGGATCTATAATATATATATACCCATATAATATAATTAATATAATATAATAATTATAATATTATATAATATTAAAATATATATATTATGATAAAAAATTGAGATGATGTGTTTTATACATTTATAAATCATATATATAAACAAAAATAAAAAAGTAAAAAAATATATAATATAAAATAAATATAAAAAAAAAAATAATAAAAATAAATAAATATAAATATATATATATATATTATTATTATATATTATATATACAAACACACACACCATGACACAAAAAAACAACACTAGAAAAAAAGGGAAAAAATTTAGAAAAAATTAAAAATATATATAAATATAAATATATATTATATATATATTAAAAAAATTTCAATATAAAAACACCAATAAATATAAAATATATAAAATATATTTATATATATATATATAATAACCATTTTAATTTAAAATATAATAAATAAAATATATATATTATTAAATATAATATATAAATAATTTTATAAATTTTTTATTTTTTAGGGTGTGTTTTGTCTATGTGTGGTTTGGTTTTTATATATATATATATATATATAAATATATATAAAAATATAAAATATTAATATTAAAATAAATACAAACAACACGCCATAGACACAAAACAAACACTAGAAAAAAAAAAAAAATTTAGAAAATAAAATATATATAATATTTATAATAGATATAAATATATAAATATAATAATAATTATAATAATGGAATTATACCAAAATATATTTAAATATTATATATAATATATATATATATAATATAAATATATTAATTTTTAAAAATTTTTTTTTTTTATGTGGGGCAGGTTTGGGTTTATATAATTTTATAAATAATATATAATATATAATTTTAAAATTAATAATTTTAAAAAATATATAAGTATTTTGAAAATAAGAGAAGTGGTAATTTTACATTTATATATATATTAAAATTATATAAAATTTAAAATAATAATATAATATAAATTTTATTAAAAAGGGGTAGTTTTAAAATTATAAAATAAAAATTTTAAAATATAAAATATTAAATTTTAAATAAAAATTAATGGGAAATCACTTGAAATATATAATAAATATATTTATTTAAAAATTTAAAATAAAAAAAGAAAAAATTAAATAATATGTATAATTATATAAAATATTCTCATATACCAATTATTTATATATAAATTAAAAAATTTTAATTTTATTTTATATATAAATATATCATATTAAAGGGAAAAAACTAAAATTTTTAAAAATATATATATAAAATTTTATATATTTTTAAAATATAATATATTATATTAATAAAATTAATTATTGTATATATATTTTTTTATTATAATTTTTTTAATATATATTAAAATAATTATTATATTTATAATTTAAATTTGTATTTTATTTTTTAATAAAATGTGGATATAATTTTTTAAAATTTTAAAATATTTAATTATAATATATATATTAATAAAATAATATATTACTAGACCAAAAGACACAGACTATAATAAAAAAATAAAGGATTTATAAAATATATATATATATATATTATATAAATGTAAAATATATATATTATTAATAATATTATATTATATATAATTAAAAAAATATATATATTATATAAGACTATAATATTAAAAAAACACACATATTATATAACTATATTTTAAAATATATATATATATAAATTTTATATATTTTATATTTTTTTTTTAAAAATATTTTTATGATAAATATAAGATAGTTTTTTATAATAAAAAATTATAGAAAATATATAAAAACAATATAAAAAAAATATAATAAAAAATATATTATAATTAGAGGATAAACACATAATCCTAATTTATTGTAATTTTATATAAATAATTAATATTATATATAATATTATATATATAAATTTAAATATATATATATATATAATTTAATAA
>NW_023656018.1:0-7500 GCF_015228065.2 Penaeus monodon
GACGTTCGCGTGGAATGCCCGCCCAGGGCTGGTGGGCAAGGACTCCGGAGGAGCTGCCTGCCGAGGATATACCGGAGGAGCTGCCTGCCGAGGACCTGCCGGAGGAGCTGCCTGCCGAGGACATGCCGGAGGAGCTGCCTGCCGAGGACTTGCCGGAGGAGCTGCCTGCCGAGGACTTGCCGGAGGAGCTGCCTGCCGGGGATATGCCGGAGGAGCTGCCTGCCGAGGACACCCCGGAGGAGCTGCCTGCCGAGGACACCCCGGAGGAGCTGCCCGCCGAGGACACCCCGGAGGAGCTGCCTGCCGAGGACACCCCGGAGAAGCTACCGGGAGTAGAGGGACTGGTGGAGGAGCGACGGTGCACCAAGCCCGACAGAAGGCAGGACCGTGATCGCCGGGAGAGTGCGGGTGACGGAAGGGAAGGCCCTGGAGCTACATTCACCAGAGGAAACTGACAGCGGCCCAGGTTAGAAGGAATCAAGAACCTCGGTGCCCAAGATGCTTGGAGATAATATCCACTCCGGATGATTATCTTAAAAAGATGGGGCGAGATGTCAAGTTCATCTTGGGCACTGCTGTCCTTCTCATGAGGTTCTCTGGAGCTCGCGGGGCGGCAGTAGCTTGCCTGTGATTGGTCGCCTTCCCGAACATACACCGGACCTTCCGCAATGTTTACTCGGTCAAAGTGGGCGGTCCCAGGTCACCCGTGATTGGCCTTCTGCCCGTGTGGGGGGACGAGGATTTCGTTGTAAACATCGGCGCAGCCCATAAAAGGAGCACCAGTCAAAAATTCAGTAGTTGTCCCGTGACTTCTGACTTGTGTGCTCCCTTCCGCCATGTGACCTCGCCTGCTCCGCTGGATCCTCTCTCACTCCCACGCTCCTGTTTGTACATATTTGGCAATGTATGTGTATGTATAGTGCCTTTAATAGTAAACCTTTCTGTATGTTTCCTCGGGTGTTTTTCCGTTGACCTTGACCGTTCTGATTCTTATATCTTTTTATAAGTCGAACCCTGACACCCAGAGGTACGGAGTTATGGCCCACCGGTGTGTGGACACGCTCTGGCTTCGTACCAACTCCTGCCCCCTAGCCACCCTGGGGTAATGGGGCGGCTCGGGGGAGGTGGGCCTTGCCAGTCCTCCTCCCCCCAAATGCCCCCTTTGGCAACGTCCAATGTAAAGGGAAAATGCGGGGGGGGAGGGGATTTTGCCCTCCCCCCCAGCAAGTAAGGGGGGCAAATGTCGGGGGGGCAGGATTGGAAGAGATTTACCCCGTCTCGCCTGCCCCCCCCGGCAGGCCCCAACCCACCATGAACTTGTTTTTTAAAAGCCCTGGGGAAGCCACAGGTGGATGGGCGGTCCCCAACAGCCTGCCCCCCCCTTTTTATTTGGGGCTGTGTGGGCCCGGGGTCGGCGGGAGGGGCGTGCACCCGGAGTGACCACCCGGGGCCCTTAAAATCCAGGTGTGTTTTCCCGGGGGTAGCGTTTGGGGAAAACCACCCGGGTTCCTTGGGGCAGGATGAGCGGTTACCTCTGCCATCGCGGGAAATTTTAAAAGCGACTGGGAGTTGATTTTGGCTGCCCTCTCATGGTGAGAAAACCCGGGTAGGGGCACATCAGTGTGGGTGGTTCCCCTACAAATGGTGGGCCGCAGCGAGGGTCACCCCTCCAGGGTGAAAGCCATAGCATCTCCAGTAGACTTCAGCCTGGGGTAGTCGAGGGGGACCCCGGTTGATGGGGCCGTATCAGGGCATTGAGATAAAGGGCATGTTTTTGCTTTTGCTTTTATTGCTTTTATACCTCCTACCGAGTATAAAAAATAAATTTGTGAAAGGGCTTCTATCCCAAAAACTCGCATCTGGGGGCGGGACGTTTCCCCCCGGGCGAAACATTCGCATTGTACGGGGGCGACTTCAATGCGGTATCCGGCTGGGGACCGAGTGGCCCCTACGAGTGCCTGTGGGCCCCAGGGCTCGGGAGCTGACCCCAGCAGCAAGATTTCCCCCCTTTCCTCCGGGCTTTGCTGGGTCCCAGAAAACCCAGGTCTTGGAACCTGGTACCAGTGCCCCCAAAACCCGCTCACTGGACTTGGTAAGCGATCGGGTATGGGCCCAAGGAGATCGCCCAAATTCTTGTTAGCACGCGATGGAGGCCTCCGAACTGCAGGGTTTACTGGGTCCCGGGTTTCTGTGGCCCGTCCATAGGTTTGTTTGTTGCTACCCTGCGGGTCCACTTCAAAACTCCCCCCCCCCAGGGGCCCAACCCAAAGGTGTTTCATTTTGGCCCGACTAAGGGGTGGGTGCGCCCGGGTTTCCACCACGGCAGTCCCCTTGCCCGATTACAAAAAACCAAAAACCTGAGGGACCCAGTTGCTCTGTGGGATTTTTCTTCAAGCGCAAAAACATTTTGAAGCAGCTCAGGAGCCCCTTTGGGCGTACGTCGAAGGAAAAGGCGAATTCCAATTTCCCGGGAGACATTAGAGGCCACTGAAGTGGTCGAAAGGGCCCGGGCCCTGAATGGGATTAAAAGGTCTTGCGTCGTTCCTGGTGCGTGGGGCTCGGACACTGCTGAGAAGGAAAAGGGAAACAGTCCACGGGAAAATCTTGCTGAGGAGGTCGAAGGCCTTTTCTTGGTAAATCCTTTCCCGCCCTCCCTCCCAAAGCCTGAGAAACTGAACCCTAAGCCCTCCTCACAGATAAACTGCAGTCCGATCAGCGGATGGAGGATCATCTCAAGATCATTTTGGGGGTTCGTAAACCGTTGGGCTGATTTTTTGAACAGTTGCCCAGGTGACTGCCCAAAACATTTAGTTTGGGAGGGCAAGCTATGTTGAAATTTGCCTGTCCCGGGACCACCCATAAAGGGGGAAAAAACCCTCCCAAACCCTAACAGAGGTTTGGGCTGGCTTTTCCCAAAAGTTTGAAGGGGGAAAGCTGCAGGCAATGTGTACCCCCTGCTGAACTGCTAAAGGCTTGGGTAAACCTTTTGGTTTCGGGGCCTGCCCCAAAATTTCCCGGGGACTCCCTTTTGGGCGGGCTGATAAAAATTTCCCCCTGACCTGCTGGGGGGCCGTGGTCCCTGGGGGGGAAAGGGGATCTTTTGGGACTGTAGCAAATACCGTGGCATTACCTGCCACACCCGGGAAAGGTTCTGGGCCCACATTCTTCTGAAATGGATCCGCAACCACCTACTGAGGATCAGGGCCCGGAGCAGTCTGGATTTATCCGGGGCAAGTCCACAAAGACCTTTAACTACATTGAGAAGGGGGAAACCCCCGTCGTGATTTGGTCCGGGGGTTTGCTCGCGGGCCTACATAAAACCTCAAAAAGGCGTTTGACTCGGTGCATCGGGAAGCGCTATGGGGATCCTGAGGCTCGGGGGAAATTCCGACACAGTTTTATTGGCATGATAGCAAGCCTCTATACTGGTACTGAAAGGCTTTTTAAGTGTGGGGGGGGGTTTATGCCCAAAACTTCTTCCCTGGGAATTTTGGGGGTGAGGAAAGGGTGTGTCCTTGCCCCAAACATTTTTCAACACTTGTAGGGACTGGAAAGGGGCAAAGCTACTAACCAAAGTCAGTGGGGAGAAAACACTAGCAATAAAAAAGGGTCCGCCCTTGACTTTGCCGACGAGTTCCCATCCTATCTGAGCCCTTGGGAAATCCCTTGTGGGGGTTTTTTGAGCATTTAGAATTTGGGGCGAAGCCCCTGGGCCCTAGGGTCCCCCTGGCCCAAAGGGCCAAGATTCAGGACTTTGGGGGCCTGTTGGGTAAACCCCGTTCGGGCGATCCATGCTTGCGGCGAAAATTTTGGGAATTTTACAAAAAAGTTTTACAAAACCTTGGTCCCCGTAGCCATATCTCGGGTTTGTCAACCAGGAAGCAGAAAACAGTTTGGGTCTGGCAACAGGACCTTTGAACTCGATCAAAAAGAGCTTTTGGAATGTCGGTCCCTATGCAGAAAGCCCCAAGCTGCGTGTTTTTAAAAGGCCTTGATACTGCCAGTTTTACTTTTAGGGAACAAAACCCTAGCCGCTACCCGGGGCCCTTGGGTTGCCTTGATCCCTTTTTGGGTAACAAGTCCCTTCCCCGGATCAGGGGGTACTTTTTGGGAGGACAACGTTTTCCAAACCCGGGCGGTTACATCGTGAGACTGGCAGGGGACCTGATTTTGCATAACCCCCGGGATCGCCAACTCAGGCTATTGGCCACCTGTTCCCCTCCCTATGGCGCCCCTTTGCCCATCAGGTTGCTCTTGCGAGACAAAAATGGGGGGGACCTGTTTGGGCGTCCTAGGAGATCATGGCTTGGGGAGCTCGGGCGAGACCCGTCGCGGAAAGGGAAATTTGAGATGGGCCCTTTTGCCTGCCTGGAGACTCCGGGCCCCGAGGGATCCTCGGGGTTGGGAAACGAAGGGTGGATGCGGCCGTGCGCCCCCCCCCTCGGCGTTTTGCCCCCTTGGGTGTGGGATGATATTTATAGTATATTTATAATATGTAGACCTATGTATTTATATATATATATTTTATATAAAATATAAAATATATATATATTTATATAATAAAACATACAAAGTATTGGACTAGGGGCAGAAAAACTCCACTCACGTAATACATGAGGTTAAAAAGGAAGTAGGTTAAGAATGATTTTCATAATCAAAGTCGGAAACGGAAAATCATTAACCGAAATCTAATGATAATTTTTCCCCCCCCCCTCCTCCCAATACAGACGCCTCACCTTACGCAAACAACAGGGGGAATGACCGCGGAAAGTGATTAACGCAACAATTTACTGTAACCAGAATCTTATCAATGACCCGTAACCAAAAATTATTAGCCCCAACAACCGGAGGCCCCCCCTCCCCTTTTTCCCCCCTCTAAAACCCCTTTTGCCGGTACCACGATGATCCCTCCCCCCCCCCTCTTCCCCATCCCCACCCGCACCACCCTCTTCCATACCCCCCCCCACCCCCGCACCGCAATATTTTTCATGTTTAAACTTGTACCTGATCGAGAATTTGACCCTGGGGACAGACAAAGATACCCTCCTAAATTTAAACATAATCCATAAATGTCCCTCCCCAAAATGTCTAATACACACCCCTAAGGGTTCCTTCACCCTCCCCCCCCCCCCCCTCCAAAACCCAAACCCCCTTCCCTTCCTACCGCCCCGCCCCACATTCCCCCATAACCCAAAGGGAAAAAAGTAAGAAAAAGAAGCCAAAAAAAACAAATCACAAGTCCTACTTAAGGAGAAATACAGCCCTGCACTTTAAGTGCGAGTTTTCACCCCTCCTAATTTAAAGATTTCAATTTATAATTTCCCAAACCCCTTTCCCGGTGTCACTGAAACCACTTCCCCTCACACCCCTCCTCCCCCCCCACGCCCCCGCAAAATTCATCGTGTTTGAACTTGTAACCGGGTCGAGAATGACCCTGTTTCAAAACGAGTGGGCCACCCCTCCTAAAGAAAGAAACTTTCATAAACAATAAACCCCAACGTCCTCCCCCCCCTCCCCCACCCCCATCAGGGCGGTCACCCCAAAAGGTCGGGTAATGACCAAAAATCACCTTTCCATCCCTCGCCGCACAAGGATAAGAAAACAAATTTAAATGAAAGGGGTTATAAAAAATCGTTGTACCCAAAAATACTTTATTTTTCCATCACACAAAAAATATTTTTCGTCCAAAACCCGTATATGGTTTTAAGCCCATGTGGAAAGGGGAAAGAAAAATCGTGCTTTTCAAAAATTGGGCTCTAATTTCACCACCACCCTCCTTCCTCTCCAAAACTTTTTTCTGTTTTTTTCTAGAGAAATATCACTGGGTTTTATTCTGTGTTTTTCTAACGATTTCTCAATTGGGAATGATGAGAATTATTGGGTTTGAAACCTCTTCACCGGGGGGCAGCTCTTGGATGTTTGATAGGGCATGGGGTCAAGGGCCCCTTATGTTAAACGATAACTTTGAGTGCTGGAAGAAATTTTTTTTTGTCCGAAACGGGGGGGGTTTTCCCCTTTTTTAAATGAAGTTGGGCCCCATTTAATTTTCGGAAAAATAACCCCTTTCTTTATTTCGGTGATTCTCCAGGTGGCGTGATTTATTATTTGGGAGTGTAAGGTGGGTTTTTTCCTTTAAAAATGTTCTTCTTTCCCGGGGTATTGTCACTACAGTTTACTCACCAAACGACTAAACAGGGGGTTTAAATTTCCATCGGCCCGGGAAAATTTCCATGCGGGGAACTAACTGTATTGTTTGGGGGGGAGGGGGGGAGCGGGAGGGGGCCCCATATTTTAAAAAAGTTTTAAATAGCTTTTCTTACTCCCAAAAACATCTTTATAAAAAAAATATGTTTATTGAAAAGGATCATAAATTTCTTGTTGACTTTATTATGACTTTCAAACTTACAAAACATACCCCTAAGGGCGAAACACAAATTTTAAAAGGCTTAAAATTTCTGTGTTAAAAGTTTAAAAGCGATAACCAATTTTCATACCTTTGCCGTTTATACTTTAAAAAATAAAAGGTTAATTACCTAATGGTTGAAAAGACGCTTTGGGTTTTTTATTTATTTTGAGAGCATTAATAGGGTTTTCAAAGGGATCTACACCAGGTCCCAAAAACGGGTTTCCCCCCTTTGTATTTTTGCCTGAACACCTAAATTTTCTACCAAAAGCGTCACTACTTTTCCCCAAAGTATAACTATTTTTGGAACTTGTAACTGATCGGAAAAAAGGGCCCTTTTTTACACGAGTGGGTCCCCCCCCTATAACCCAAAAACAAAAAACCCGCAAGGGGAAAAAACCCAAAACCCCCAGGACGGATAGAAATTTAGGGCCCGGTAAAGACCAAATTAAGGTGTTTTACCCGAGAACGATGACCCTTTTCCCTTTCCCCTTTCCCACCCCCCTTTCCAAAAATTCCTCCTGCCCCATTAAAAAACCCAAAAAACAGTAAGAAAAAGAAGAAGCAAAAAAGTCACAAATTTCCCGCTTAAAGGGGATTTAAAACAACCCTTCACTGAAGGGGTAACAGGTGGGTGATCACACCTATATTTTGAGCGTGACCGATTTTAAAAGGTAGCCATGCCAGGCTTACTGATGAACCCCACCTCCATCATCACCCCCTCCCCTCCCTCCCCCATATGCCTTTATGCACTCAATTTGCCTTTATTATGACTCTTTAAGCTTACAAAAAAACCCCGTCCAAGAGGCCCATAAAACAAAAAAACGGGTTTTAAATTTCTGGGGTAAATGAAATGTGATAACCAATAAATTTTATACTTTGGGTGTTTCCCTACTTATAAAACTAACAGGTTAATTTTCCCCAATGGGCTTAAAAGGGGCGCTGGTTGATTTTTATCTAGAGGCCTGAATGTGTTTTTCAAAGGGATTTTACACCCGGTAAAAAACGGGGTTTCCCCCTCATATTTAAGCCCCAACACCCCAATTTTTACCAAATAGGTCACCCACCGCCCCCCGTGTTGACTAAATCAGTTTTGT
>NW_023656019.1:0-3867 GCF_015228065.2 Penaeus monodon
TTTTAAAATTAATAAATTTTATTGATTATAATAAAAAAAAATGGGGGGAAAAAAAAAAATTATTAATCAAAAGTAATAATGTATAATTTGATTTAAAAAAATTTTTATTATTATCAGCATAATCATAAAAGTAAATTAAAAAAATAAAATTTTTTAACGTGTTTTTTGTTGGTTTTTAAAAAAATTAAAAATAAAAATGTAAAATAATATAAAACTAAAAATTAAAAAATATTAATTAAAAAAATATTTAAATTATAAAACCCAAAAAAAAAAAAATAATTTAAAAAAATTAATTTTTAAAAAACCGAAAAAAAATTAATTAAAATTATTGTTTTTTATTATTATTTTTTTTTTATTATTATTGAAAAAAATAAAGATAAATTTATCAAAACAACAAAAATTAAAAATTTTTTGTTAAAAAAAATTTTTTTAAAATAAATTTTAAAAAAAAAAAAAATAACTTTGTAGAATTGATTTGTAAAAAAAAAGAAAAGAAATTGGTTGGAAAAAAAAAAATTTTTTTTAAAAATAAAAAATAAAAAAAAGTTTTTTAAAATTATAAAATTTAAAAAAAAAAAAAAAAAATTAAAAATAAAAAAAAATTAGTAAGGGTTAAGTTTAAAAAGGGCAAGGGGATTTTAATAAAAAATTTAAAAATAAAAAAAAAACAAAAAAAAACAAAAAAAAAAACTTAATTTAATAAAAAATTAAAACCAATAATGTTTTGATATTATTAAAATTCTAACAATAATACTGACAATAATGACAACTGTAATAATAATCATGAAAATGATAATGATAAAATAATGATATTAGTACTATGCTGCAAGGATAATTCGTAATAAAAAATAATGAAAAGTTAACAAAACACATTAGGTAATAGTAATGAGTAAAACTAGGAATGATAAAAATAACAATAATAAAAATAATAACAAAAAACAAAAACAACAACAACTAAAAATAACATAAATAAAATAATGAAAATAATAATAATAAAAATAATAAAATATAAAATAATAATGATGACGAGTATAAATAAAAATAAATAAAATTTTATAATAATAAA
Organism: Penaeus monodon; assembly: GCF_015228065.2. Taxonomy (NCBI): domain Eukaryota; kingdom Metazoa; phylum Arthropoda; class Malacostraca; order Decapoda; family Penaeidae; genus Penaeus; species Penaeus monodon. The sequence continues at coordinate 1,067 of NW_023656019.1, forward strand.
ATATTTTTATTATTATTATTATTAATAAAAATAATAATAAAAAAAAAAAAGATAAAATAAGGGAAATTTTTGAAAAATTAATAGTAATAATTATGGTAATTTTTATGAATGATAAAAACGAAATCATAAAATAATAAAAAGATAAATAACAATAACATAAAAAAAAAATTGGGGGTTAAAAAAACATAACAGCAACGAAAAGACGAAAAGAACGAAAATGATTAAACAAATAAAATTTTTAGAACCAATGTCCCAGCCCCCGCTTTGGCATAACTTGTTTCCTTGATCACAAGCGGAAAATTCTCGCTTGTTTATCTTTTTATGGCGTATAAGATCTTTACGTAAGAGCAGAATAGGTGGTGACTAAAAAAAGGGGTCTGTACTAACTGGTGTGAATTAGCATCATGGAGGCGTGTGTATTTTGTAATTTTTATGCTCTTGAGATTCGTTTACGTTTTTTGCAGGATATCGTAAAGCTTCTTTCAGGGTTTTAAATGTTATTTACATTTTGATAAAGATAATGTCAAAATTTATAGAAATTTGTGTTATATATTGCACAATAAATTTTACTTTATACATGACCTCATCTTTTTTGTATTAGTATTTTATATCATAAAATTTTGTTCTTTGTTTTTTAAATCTTCACCGAAAATACATTTAATATAAAATACGGGGACATAACAATTTTGGTGGTAAATGATTCTCATATATAAGGAAAAAAAAATTAATCAGCTTTTTTTCATTTTTAAAAATCTGTAGTTCTAAAATTCATATGCGCGGGTCGTTTTAAAGAAATACTGCTAGAAAAAAACAGTATACAAATAAAAAAAGAAAACTTCGGCACAGCTGAGAAAAAAGTGATATGAAGCATCTGATAAAACATCAATTAATTCATACCCGGGGGGGTAAATCGCCCCATAAAATTTATAAACCATATGTTACAAAGGTTTTGAAAAAATAAGCCTATTTTCCCTGTGTGTGGGAATCACACTCACATGATGATATATATAAGAGCAATGTGATAGTAGGATTGTCTCATGAATGATGATGTTCTAACAATAATGGCAGCGATAGTATTAGTATTAATGATATGATATAATCTAATATTTATAAAAATGATTATAATGATGATTATAATGATGGTTATGATGATGATGATAAAGATGGTAATGATGATAGGAAAAAATGTAGTAATAATGATAATAATCACGATAGTAAAATGATAATAATGTAACATAATTAATTTGATTTAAAAAGATAAAATAATTTTTAAAAGATAATAATGATGTAATAAAAAATAATAATAAAATCAAACTGACAATGATATAATTATTTTAATAATGGTAATAATAATGTGAATAATAATGATGATACTAATAACAATAAGATATAATAGTAATTTAAAAATTATGATAACAAAAATAAATTAATAACAATAACAATAAAATAAAAATAACGAATTAATTTAATAATAATAATAATAATAAAGTGATGAAATTTAAAAGTAATAATAATAATAATAATAATAATAAAAATAATAAAATATAATAATAAAAAATGTTCAAAAGATATAATAAAAAACGTGTTTATGTGATAATAAAAAACGATGTCTAGTGATAATAATAGAAAAATACGAAAGATGAAATTATGAAATAAAAATGAGGATGATGACGATAGTAATAATAATAATAAAAATAATAAAAAAATAATAAATTGTAATAAAATAATAATAATGATAATAATAATAATGATAATAATAATAAAGATAATAAAATATGTTGATAATATAAAATGTATGAAAATATAATAAGAAAAGGGGGAATAATAAAAATAATAGTAATAATAGTAACAGTAATGATAATAATAATGTTCTAGTAATAATGATAATAATAATAATATGATGTAATATATTAAAAATGGGATAAAAATGATATAATGGTAATAATAATAAAAACTAATAAGATAAAAAGTTAAAATTAAACAACAATAAAGGTAATAATAATGGTGATTGATAAAATAATAATATTATATAATAATAATAAAAACTAATAATAAAAATTTATGATTGAAAAAAAAAAGTTTAATGACTTTACGATAATGTAAAAAACCAAAAAGTTCGTTCCACCCAAGAAAACATTGTAAAAATTAGCTTGTTATCTTTTTTGGTTCTCACCATTTTGTCTTTCCAATGTTCCTTTCTTTTTGCCATTCTTCTTTCTGGGTGTTCAAATGAATATTATTTTCTAAAAAAACACCTTTGGGTTATGAAAATTTTCCCCAGGCACTTTCAAAAATGTCCCGACGGATGATGGCTAATTCTTTAAATTATTTTTATTTAATTCTTTTTAACAGTGTTTTTTTTTTTTTTTTACCCCTTTATTTTTTTATTTATTTTTTTTATTTTTATTTTGCTGTTTTATTTTTTTAAAGTAATGCGACATCGTAACTTGTATTTTCTATTTAATTGCTTTATTTTTTTCTTTATTTATGAGTATTTTTTAAAAATAGGGTACGGCCTTTTAACATCATTTCTAAACGACCCCGATCAGGGGTCAATGCTTTTTTTTTTATGTGACGGGGAACTTATATCTTCTTTTTAACTGTGCTTTGGGAGTGAAAAAAATCGTTTTGGTTTTTTTTTATTTAATAAAATTATTTTTTAATTTTTGGTATAATTTTTTTGAAAGGTTTTTTAATTTCCCTTTTTTTGCTAAAATTAATTCCTTCAAAAAATTCCAATTTTCCCTTTAAAAAAAATTTGGGCCCTGTTATTGACCTGGAAAAAAAAAAAAAATTAAAAA
>NW_023656020.1:0-3867 GCF_015228065.2 Penaeus monodon
CAAAAATTTTTTTTTTTTTTTTTTTTTTTTTTTTTTTTTTTTTTTTTTTTTTTTTTTTTTTTTTTTTGGGGGGGGGGGGGAATTATATACCAGACAAATAATAATAAGATAATAAAAAATAATAATGCTAATAAAAATATTATAACCCCTAGCATTATTATTTTATCTTATACTTATTATTATTTTTGTTATTATTACAGATTAAAAATTTTTTTTGGGAAATTATACTAATAATTTAAAATAATATAATAATAATAATATAAAATTAATAATAATTAATAATAATAATAAAATAAAAAATAAAAGATAATAAAATAATAATAATTTTAATAAATTCAAAGTTATCAAAATTCTCTTTATTCTCACTTTTATCATCTTTTGTTTTTGATTAAAACAATTCTGGTAATTTTTATCATTATTTCCCTAATAATTGCCGAAACACCCAAAAAAATCAAAAAAAACGTCATTTTGGAGTATACTCTCAAAGGCTAATTTCGCTAGATTTTTGCCGCTTTTTCGACTTTTGGGAAGTTTTTTTTTATACCTTTTTTATATTATTATGGACCAATTCCTTTATTATCATCATCTTTCATGATTTCTCATTTTTATCTTTTTCATCATATTATCATCATTTATCATTATCATCATCATTATCTCATTATTTCCATTATTATCATCATTTTTGCAATTTTTATCCCTTTTATTGCAATTATTGGAGTTATAGTATAATTTTTGCAATAAAACTAAAACCACAAAATAATAAAAGTAATAACAAAATAATACAATAATAACGATTTTATAAAAATTATTTATATCATTTCTTAATTAGTATCGTTATTACTGTAAATTTTTACTGTTAAATAATTATTTTTTTCAATTATACTACATACAAAAAAAATAAAGATAATAAAAACAATAAAAATGCTAAAAAACAAATTATAACCCTAGCATTATTATTATATACTTTTACTTATTATTATTATTGTTATTATTACAGATATAAAGATTTTTTGGCAAATTTTACTAAAATTAAGATAATAGTAATAATTTTAATAATAATAATTAATATAATAATAATAATAATAATATAATAAAAATAAAAATAATAATAATAATTTTAATACTATTCAAATGTTATCAAAATTCTCTTTATTCTCACTTTTATCATCATTATGTTATGATTAATCACAATGCTGGTAATTAGTATCATTGATTACCCTAATAATTGCCGAAATCACCAAGAAATCGAAAACAAACTGATTTTGAGTATACTCTCAAAGGCTATATTTCGCTAGATTTGCCGCTTTTTCGACTTTTGGGAATTGTTTTTCTTATTACCTTTTTTATATTATAATATGACACAATTCCTCCTTATATCATCACGTTATCATATTTCATCATTATTAATCGTTATCATCATCATGATCCATCATTATCATCATCATTATCTCATTATTGCAATTATTATCATCATATTGCACTTGTTATCATTATTATTGCATTATTGAGTTATATATATATTTTTGCAATAATACTATAACCACAACAATAATAATAGTAATAACAATATATAACAATAATACGATTTTATAATAATTATTTTTATATCCATTACTTAATTAGTAACGTTATTACTGTAAATTATTTATTTTACTGTTATACATAATTATTTTGCAATTATCCTACCAGTACAAATAATAATATGATAATAGATACAATAATAAATGCTAAATAAACATATTATAACCACTACTAGCATTATTTTATATCTTAATACGTATTATTATTTATTGGTTATTATTTACAGATATAATAGATTTTTTGGCAATTATACTAATAATTAAGATAATAGTCATAATACTAATATAATAATATAATATAATAATAATAATAATAATACTAATAATGATATAATAATATAATAATTTTAATAATATTCAATGTTTCAAAATTCTCTTTATTCTCACTTTATCATCATTATTGTTATGATTATACAATCTGGTAATTATTATCATTATTACCCTAATTATTGCCGAAATCACCAAAGAAATCGAATAAACGTCATTTTGGAGTATATACTCTCAAAAGGCTATATTTAGCTATATTTTGCCGCTTTTTCGACTTTTGGGAATGTTTTTCTTATACCTTTTTTATATTATATATGGACACAATTCCTCTTATTATCATCATCGTTATCATGATTATCATCATTATTATCGTTATCATCATCATTATCATCATTATCATCATTATCATCATCATTATCATCATTATTGCAATTATTATCATCATTATTTGCAATTGTTATCATTATTATTGCAATTATTGGAGTTATAGTATAATATTTTGCAATAATACTAATAACCACAACAATAAACAGTAAAAATTAATAATAAATATAATACGATTTTTTTAATAATTATTATTATCATTATCTTATTAGTATCGTTATTTACTGTAATTATTACTGTTATAATAATTATTTTGCAATTATACTACCAGTAACAATAATAATAATAATAAAATAATAATACTAAAAACAATATTATAACCACTAGCTTATTATTATTATCTTATTACTTATTAAATTTTTATTGTTATTAATTACAGATATAATAGATTTTTTGGGAAATTATACTAATAATTAAGATAATAAGTAATAATAATAATAATAATACTAATAATCAATAATAATAATAATAAAATTAATATAATATAATAATAATATATAATTTTAATATATTCAAATGTTACAAAATTCTCTTTATTCTCACTTTTACACATTATTGGTTATAATTAATACAATTCTGGGAATTATTATCATTATTACCCTATATTGCCCAAATCACCAAAGAAATCGAAAAAACGTCATTTTGATTTACTCTCAAAAGGCTATATTTCGCTAGATTTGCCGCTTTTTCGACTTTTGGAATGTTTTCTTATACTTTTTATATTATATATGGACACAATTCCTTTATATCATTATCGTTATCATTAATCATTATTATCGTTATCATCTCATTATCATCATATATCATATTCATCATCATTATCATCATTACTGCAATTATATCATCAAATTTTTGCAATTGTTATCATTTTATTGAATTAATTGAGTTATATATTACTAATATTTTTGCAATAATACTAATAAACCACAACAATAATAGTAATACAATAATAATACAATAATAACGATTTTATAATAATTAAATTTTTATCATTATACTTAATTAGTACGTTATTACTGTATTATTACTGTTATAATATTATTTTTGCAATTATACTCCAGTACAAATAATAATAATATATAATAACAATAATAATATAATAACAATATTATTAACCACTAGCAATTATTATTATAATTAACTTATATTATTAATTTTTTATTATTACAGAATATATAGATTTTTTGGCAAATTATACTATAATTAAATATAGTAATAATAATAAAATATAATAATTAATAATAATATAATAATAAAATAATAATAATAAATAATAATAATAATAATTTTAATAAAATTCAAATGTTATTCAAATTCTCTTTATTCTCACTTTTTTTCATCATTATTGTTATGATTATACAATTCTGGTAATTATTATCATTATTACCCTATAATTGCCGAAATCACCAAGAAATCGAAAAAACGTCATTTTGAACTCTCAAAAGGCTATATTTTCGAGATTTTGCCTTTTTCGACTTTTGGGAATGTTTTCTTATACCTTTTTTATATTATATATGGACACAATTCCTCTTATTATCATCACTTATCTGATTATCATCATTATTATCGTTATCATCTCATATCATCTTTCATCAAACCTATTTTTCATTTTTTAAATTTTCATCATTATTGCAAT
>NW_023656021.1:0-3867 GCF_015228065.2 Penaeus monodon
AAATTTGGGAAAACAATCGCTAAAATTTTTTTTAAATTTTAAACCCTAAGGTTTTTTTTTATTAGATTTTTGTTTTTTCCCCTTTCCCCCTCTCCCTTCCTTTGGACACCTCGCAAACCCCTACCCGCCTTTTTTTTTTCTGTTCCGCCTTTTTTTTTTTTTTCTTCCCTTTTTCTTTTTCATTTTCCCCTCCTCCCCCTCTCCCTCCTCCCCACCCCAGCCTCTTTTTTTTCTCTTTTCCTCTTTCTTTTTTTTCCCTCTCCCCCCCTTCTCACCACCACCCCTCCCCCCCCTCCTCCTCCTCCCCCTCCTCCCCCTCCCCCTCCCCCTCCTCCTCCCTCCTCCTCCTCCCCCCTTCCCCTCCCCTTCTTCTTCTTCTTCCTTCCCCCCTCCCCCCACCACACCACCCCCTTTCCCCTCCTCTCCTCCTTCTCACCCCCTCCTCCACCACCCCACCCTCCCTCTTTCCTCCTCTCCCACCCTGGCAAAAAATCAGACTATTAAAAGTCAAATAAAAAAATTTATTATCCCCGAAAGAAAAAAAAAAAAAAAAAAAAAAAAAAAAAAAAAAAAAAAAGACTAAAAAGACAGTGCCACCTCCCCAGCCAGATTTTTCCAATGTGCTTTAATTTGACCCCCGAAACCCCCCCCCCCCCTACGTCGGGCCCAGCCAGCCACCCCCGGCCTCGAATTTTGCCCCCCGGCCCATTTGCGCCCGTGGGACTCCGGGGCATTGCGAAAATTTCCCCCATGCATCGCTTTTTTACGCCTGGGGCTTTGTGCTTTATACGGGGCGATGCTTTTAAAGAGGGGGGGAGGAAGAGGGAGAGGGAGGGGGGGGGAAGGGATGGGAGGGAGGGAGGGGGAAGGGTGGGGAGGAAAGGGGGAGGGAGGGAAAAGGGGGAAGGGAGGAGGGGGGGGAGGGAAGGGGAGAGGAAGGGGGGGAGGGTGGGGAGGGCGGGGAAAAGGGAAGGGGAGGGGAGGGGAAGGGAAGGGGGAAAGGGGGGAGGGGGGACGGAAGGGATGGGGGAAGGGGGGGAGGGGGGGAGGGGGGGGGGGGGGGGAAATTAAAGGGGGGGGGAGAGGGAAAAAAAAACCCCAAACCCAGAAAAAAAGGGGGGGGGCTTTATCCTTCGTATTTTTTTTTTTTAAACTCTTTTCTCCCCTTTCTCTCTTTTTCCTTCTTCTCCCTCCTCCTCTATCTTCTCTTTCTTCTCTCCGTCTCCCCCCTCTCCCCCCCCCCTTTTTCCTCTCCCCCCAAAATTTTCATCTCTTCCCTCCCTCTATTTTCTTCACTTTCCTTCTCTCTCTCTCTCCCCTCCCCTTCTCTCTCTCTCCCCTTCTCTCTCTCTCCCCTCTCTCTCTCTCTCTCTCTTCTCCCCCCCCTCCCCCCCCCCTCTCCCTCCTCCCCCTCCCCATTTTTATCCTTTTGGGAATAGGGGGGAGCACCAGCTGCCGGGATTACAAGCAGCATTCACATAAGTAGCATAAGATTTTTTTGCGATTAGTTTTGAAAGGTTCCCGTCATTACCGGCGAGCCCTTTCCTCGCCATCCCGTCGACATCAGTGGAGATTGGGTGATTTTTCTGTACTTGTTTGAGATGTAAATTCCCTTTTGGAGCAATCGGCCTTCCTATTTAGAATTCAATCGTAAGACTTTCGTTTTTTTTTTTTTTTTTTTTTTTTTTTTTTTTTTTTTTTTTTTTTGAGGGAAGGGGGAAGAGAGGGGAGGGTTTTTTTTTCTTTATAGTTCTCCTTTGGTTTTTTGATGGTCGTCGGCACAAAGGCATTACCATTAGAATTTGTTTTTTTTTCCTCATTGTTATATAGTAAAATAAAGAGGAATTTGACCTTGACTCTCAAAATGTCGGCCTAAAACCCTTGGAAATATCCCGTAAATCTCCCTTTGCGAATTGTTTTGGCGTTGACTGCGTCGTGATGAGGATGAATCTTTGATACGATATGATTTGATTTGACGCTGATGACAGAAATGACTGTACTGACTCTTTTCTCATAAGACAGTTGCAGATGTCTCAGGTTCCTTGATGTTTTAGGAAATGAATTCTTGAAAATTTTTGATTAAAAAAAAATCTGGAGGGAACTTTTAGGGTTATTTATTTTCTTCTAGACGCTAATGATGATGGCGAGTATAAAAGCAAGTAATGCAAACACGATTCTTCTTCTTTTTTACAATGTTGCAACAAAGGAGAAGAAAATTTCACTCGTCATGCAAGAGGGATATTTGAGGGGATTTGCAAAGTATTTTCTTATCTTCTAGGAAGCAAATAGCCTCTCCTTTGACCTAAGACGACCTCTTGACCCCCCTTGACCCCTCTATGCCCCCCCGGGTAAAGCGTGTTGCCAGAAGGGGGCGGGGGGGAGGGGGGGTGCAGGGAACTGTTAAAGTGCCAAATTTTTTTTTTTTTTTTTTTAAACTCAAGTGCCGTCACGCCAGGCGTGCATCTTTGCTTGGATGTGCTTTTAGTGTTTGTTTTTCTTTTGGTGATAAGTAGCAATAAGGAAATAAAGTGCTTGATATGTAGTAAAGTGCAAATCTTTTTTTTTTTATTTGCGGTTTTTCGTTCAGTTGGAACGTTTGTCGGATTTTTCCCATATTTTATTATTTGTTTTTGCGAAATTTTGATGGTGATATTTTGAAAATGTTTAAAACCCCCCATCTGCAAAAAACTCGGGAAATAAGCCTCATTGGAAGCTTCCAGTTCATGACAGCGAGTTCACCACTAACGGCAGTTTTTTTAATTTTTCGCTTTCTGTATTCTTTCTTTAATATATAATACAATATAATATATATATATATATATATTATATATATATTATATATATATATATATATTATATAATATATATATATATATATATAATATATATATATATGTAATATATGTAATTGTAATGCATAATTTTTTTTATTTTTTAGTTACTTTGCCCCAATTTTTCTTTTATATGTCATCCTTTTTTGGTTTTTTTTCGTCTTTTTTACTCCTTCTGCTCTCTCGTCTTGTTTTTCCCCTTTCTTCTTCTTTTCCTTTCTCTTCCTTCTCCCTCCCCTTTTCCCTCCTCCTCCTCCTCCTCCTCCTCCTCCTCCTCCTCCTCCCTCCTCCCCCCCCCCCTACTCCTCCTCCCTCTCGTCCCCTCCTCCTCCTCCTCCTCCTCCTCCTCCTTCTTTTTCCCCGCCATTCTATTTTTATTCTTATTCTCCCTTTTTTTCCCCCGCCTCACTGTCTCCTCTCTGTCACTATCTCAGATAAAATACAGAGAAACGGCGGAATATGAATGTCACATATGTGCTTGATATCCTGTGCTTTCGAGACATCTGCGTTGGCAAGGGCCCCTTTTCAATTGCTTGCATCCAAATTCGTCTTGTAAAATGCTGCTTTAAATTTTGGCAAAGAGATCGTAAGATATAAAAATTAGTTGGGGGCTGGGGGCTGGTAGGAGAGCCCTTGGTTGGGGGGGGGGGGTTACCTTTCTTTTGTGCCTGCTGGATCAAGTTTGTTTGCAAGTTTTGGTTTGCGTGTTGCTTGAATTTTATTACCTTGCTTGCTTGCATTGCTCGATGATGCGGATCCCCTTGGGTGCGGTGGAGTGCTATGTTTAAAGCGGGATAAGGAACCAACAATAAATTTTGCGAGGAACATATTCGCATAAATGTTTACATGCGGCTTATATGCTTATATCACCCTTGCCCATCTTCCCAACATACAACGATTGTTGATCCCCCCACATCTCTGTCTCGCTTTTTTCTCTTCCTTTCTCCCTTCTCTCTCTCTCTCTCTCTCCCCTCTCTTCCCCTATCTCCTCTCATCCTCTCTCTCTCCCTCCCTCTCTCCCCCTTTTCTCTCCCCA
>NW_023656023.1:0-3866 GCF_015228065.2 Penaeus monodon
TTTTTGTATTATTTATTATTTATATACTATATATTATCTTTATATTATATATATTATCTATTTTATATATTTTATATTATATCTATATATTATTATTATTATTTTTTTATATATATTATTTTATATCTATTATTATTATTTTTTATTATTTCTCTTATATTATTTTTTTTTTTTTTTATATTATATTATTTTTATTTTTTATATTTTACTACCTCGTGTCTGTGTGTGTGTATCTATATTTTATTCTTTTTTTTATTCTTCGATTTTTTATTTTTATCTCTCTATTATTTATTTATATTTTTACCCCCACCCACAGCACGTGTTTGTTTTTTTCTTATTTTTAAAATTTATTATATTTTTTATATTATTTTATTTTATATTTTTTTACCATTAAAATTCCTATTCCCCCATTTATGTTATCCTATCCCATTTAGTATCATTATTTATATATATATTATTTTATATTATGTTATATATTTTATAATATTATTATATATTATATATATATATATATACATATATCTATCCCATATATGTATAAATTCTATATACTATATTATAACCTATATATATTTATATATATATTTTATATATTTTATATATTTTATATATATAATAATATATTATTATTTGATAGATAGGTACATAATAAATTTTACTATACTGTATATATTTATATCTGTACATCATGCACACACCACACCAACCCACACACACCACACACACACACACACCCCACACAATATTATATTATCTATTTTATATCTTTTATATATATATATATTATATATATATATATATATTATATATATATATATCACAAAAGTATATATCTGTGTGTGTATAAGTGAGTGAGTGCAGTACCATTTTTTTTTCTCGCTCTCTCACACACACACACACACACACACACACACAACCACCACACACACACCACACACACACACACACACACACACACCCCAGGGATATCTATTCTTATATATATATATATTATATATATATATATATAATATATATATATATATATTATTAAAATATATATATATATACTATTTTTATATATATCTATTATTTTATAAAATTTATATATATATATATATATATTCTATATTATATTATTATTATTTTATTTATTATTTATTATATATAATATGACCGGGGCGGGAAAAATATCTCTGCACTCATTTCAAATCCTTTCCACTAACCAAAGATGTTTTTCATACAGTTCAGTGCCATATGTAAGTCTCACGTGATTTTGGACCTTATTACAACCTAATTCTGTTCCCATTCATCCCCATCTTATCAAAAAAAAAAAAAAATAAAATTCCCGGGTTTTTTTTTTTTTTTTTCGTTGATAATCTTTTCGTTTGGTTTAAATTTCTTTGGGGAAAATGGGTGGGTGTTTACCCAAACAAAAAAAAAAAAAAAAAAAATGCGATGAAAGATATATAAATAAAAAACTAAAAATATAAAATTTAAAATACAAACAAATACATATAGGGGGAAAAAAAATTTTCACTCCTTTCCCTCTGAACGAAACCTAAAAAAAACAGTTGCCAGTTGTGATTACTAGCTCACCGGGCACGGGCACCTCGTTTGTCAAACACGGGATTTTTAGGTCCCACCGGATGACCCCTTTTTCAGTGCCAGTGCCATAACTACCATTCTGAAGATTTTTTGGGGTGTGCATTGTTTTTTTTTGTCATTTTTTTTTTTTTTATTTTTTTTTATTATTTACGCTTTATATGTATATATAAAGACCCAAGCCACACACATATATTGTGTGGTTGTGTGTTTTGTGTTTGTGTGTGTGTGTGTGGGGGTTGTGGGTGGGGTCTGTGGGTGTTTGTGTGTTGTGTGTGTGTGTGTGTGTGTGTGTGTACATATACATACATGTATGTTGTTTCTGCATGTCCCCGCCCCTAACTTATCCAAAATTTCATATTCTTAAGAGTTTTTTTTTCACTCTTCTTTTAAGATCTACCTCCTCCCTCGACACGTCGCTGACACTGTACAGAAAATAAAAAAAAAAAACAAAAAAGATAAATAATACATAAAGTAATTGAATAAAAAAAAAAAAAAAAATACAGACCAAAAAAAAAAAAAAAGAAAAAATAAAATAAAAAACAAGATGTTTCATTTACCCCTCCCCCCCTTCCTTTTCCCCCCCTCCCCCCCGCCCTTTTTTGAACAACAAAAGTGCCTCTTCCTCTTTTCGATGACTACCCCTTTAGATAGTGCAAAATAGGCCATTGAGTAAAATATGCAATATCTAATGGCCGTGAAACGTGATAAACCAATATTTTGTAAATTCCAGATACGCACATAAAAGGAAGGGGGGAAAGGGGAAAGGGGGGGGGGGTTTAGGGGGGGAAGGGAGGGAAGGGAGGGAAGGGGAGAGGATTAATAAAAGGGAGAAAAGTGGGGGAGCGAGGGGGAAGGGAGAAATTAGGGGATGAAGGGAAGAGGGGAAAAAGGGGGATTAGGAGAAGGGGAAGAAGGAGAGGGAAAAAGAAAAACGAGAGAGGAAGGGAGAATAGAAAAAGGGGGGGAAGGGGAAGGGGGGGAAAAGGAAGAGCGGGAGAAAGGAAGGGGGTTAAAAAAAAGGGGAGGGAAAGGAAGGAAAAAGGGGAAAGGGAAAAACGGAGAGGAAGGGGGGGAAATGGGGGGAGAGAGGATTAGGAAAAGGGGAAGGGAAATTAGAAATGGGGGAAAATGAGAGGGAATCAGGGAAAAGGGGGGGGGTTAAGGGGAAAAGGAAAAATGGAAAAAAAGGAAAGGAAGGGGATAGAAGGAGAAGGGGAAAGGGGGTTTGGGAAAACAAAGAAAGCAAATCAGAAAAAGGGGGAAAAAAGGATGGGGGAGGGGAAAAAGGTGCGAAAAAATAGAAAAAAAAGGGGGGAATAGAGAGAAAGAAGAATGAAGATTCATTAAAAAAAATGGAACAGAGGAGAAGAAAGGAGGAAGGAATAAGACAAGAGGGAAAATAATGAGATGATGATGAAAATGATTGATGAGAAAAAATAAAGAACGAAAAAAGAATGAAAAAGAAAAAAAGAAAAGAAGAAGAAAAGAAGAAGAAAGGAAAAGAAAAAAGAAAAAAAAAAAAAGAAAAAAAAACGCCTTGAGGAAAACCCAAAAAAAGGAAAAAAAAGAAATAATACAATACTAAAAAGAGAAAGAAGAAAAAGAATTAATTTTAAAAAGAAAAAAGAAGAAAAAGAAAAGTTTAAAAAAAAAAGAAAAGAAAAAAAAGAACAGAACAAGAAAAAAAAAAAAAAACAAGAAAACAAAACAAGAAGAAAGAACAAGAAGAACAAAACAAGAAAAAAAACAAAGAACAAAAACCAAAAAAGAACAAGAAAAAGAAAACAAGAACAAAAGAAAAAAAACAAAAAAACAAAACAAAAAACAAAACAAAAAAAACAAACAAAAAAAAAAACAAGAAAAAGAACAAAAGAACAAACAAAAAAAAACAAAAGAAAAAACAAAAAAAAAAAACAAAAACAAAAACAAAAAAAGAAAAAAAAAAAAAAACAAAAAAAAAACAAAAAAAAACAAAGAAAAAACAAAAAAACAAGAAAACAAAACATCCAAAATACCCCAAACGACGCCAAATCCCTGAAAACCGCGAAGATTATCACCAGAAGCCAAAGCGTCTCCTCTTAGCAAAGCCCATGGGCCCCTCGCTTCGGGGTTTTTCTCATCCGTCCACGCGGTCCCCTTTTGGGGTAATTGTGCCCCTAAATCCCCTTGCAATTTTGGAATTCATTTGGGGCCCCATGCAGTACATGTACATCATGACCCATCCCCTGAGCCAGCATTGGTCACCCTGAATCCCATGAACCATCATTGGGGTTTCCCCT
>NW_023656024.1:0-3866 GCF_015228065.2 Penaeus monodon
CAAAAAAAAACCCCCCCAACACCCAAAAACACACACACACACACATATAAATCCACACACCCCAACAAAACTCACACACACACACACACACCACCACACCCACACCACACACACACAACACCCCCCCAACAACACACACACACACAACACACAACCCACATAAAAATAAAAAAAAAAAAAAAAAGAAAAAAAAAAAAGTTTTCCAAAAAAAAAAAAACCCCAAAACACACCACACACCAACACAACACACACACAACACACACACACACACCACACACACCACACAACACACCACCAACACACAAAACACACACACACACACACACCACACCCCACACACAAAAAAATTTAAAAAATATATATTTTTATTTTTATAAAAATAATTATATAATATATATATAAAAATATAAAAATATATTTAATATAATTATTATATATACAAATTATAATTTTTAATATATATATATATATATATTTAAAAAAAAAAAAAAAAAAAAAAAAAAAAAAAAAAAAAAAAAAAAAAAAATTAAAAACAAAAAAAAAAAAAAAAACACACACACACACACACCAAACCACACCCAACAACAAACACTTTAAAATTATTAATAATAAAAAAATATTTTGTTTTTTTTTTTTTTTTTGTTTTTTTTTTGTTTGTTTTTTTTTTTTTTTTTTATTATATTTTATATATAGTATATAATTATATATTTAATAATATATATTTATAAAATATTTAAAATTATAATATATATATTTATTATTATACCATATATTTTTATATTTATATATATATATTTTTAATTATATTTATATTTATATATTTTTTTATATATTTTTATATATATATTATATATATAATTATATATGGGGTTTTTTTTTTTTTTTTTTTTTTTTTTGTGTTGGTGTGTGTGTGTTGGTGTGTTGTTGTGTGTGGGGTTTGTGTGTTTTGTGGTTTGTGTTTTTTGGGGTGTGGGGTTTTGTGGTGTGGTGGGTGGTGTGGTGTGTTGTTAGTTGTGGGGTTTTGGGGTGTTGTGGGGTTTGTGTGTGTGGTAATTATGATTAAAATTATATAAATATATTTTTAAATATTAATAAAACCATAATTTTAAATATTATATATATATATATATTTTTAATATCTTTTTTAATCTTAATATTTTGTTTTTTGTGTAGTGTTGGTGTGTGTTGTGTGTTTGTGGTGGTGTGTGTGTGGTGTGTGTGTGTTGTGTTGTGTTTTTTGGTTGCCCCCCGGTGTGGTGTTGGTGTGTGTTTTAGTTGTGTTGGGGTTTTTGGGTGTGTGGTGTGTGGTGTGTGTGTGTGCGGTGGTGTGTGTGGGGTGTGTGTGTTGGGGTGTGTGTGTGTTTTGTGGTGTGTTGTTGGTGTGTTGTGTGCGTGTGCGGGTGTGTGTGTGTGGTGGGTGGGGCGCCCCCCCCGTTTTGGGGTTTTGTGTGTGTGTGTGGTGTGTGGGGTGTTTTTGGTGTGTGTGTGGGGGTGGGGTGTGGGGGTGTGGTGGGGGGGTTTTGTGTGTGTGTTGTGCGGGGCGCCCTTTGTGTGGGTGTTTTGGTTTTTGTGTGTGGTGTGTGTGTGTGTTGGTGTGCGTGTCCCGTGCTTTTGTGTTGGCATTCTTTTTGTGTGGGGTTGGGTGTTTTTCCTCCCCTGCCTAAGTAATAATACATGAGCAGATGTGAAAACTTTTGGGGATTGGGAAAAATAGTTTATTGGGGTTAAAAGCTAGATAGAGGAGGAAAAAAATAACAGATAGAAGATAATAACAAAAGATAATGGATAGAAAATAAAAATAGACAATAATAAATTGGGGGTAGTATTGGGGTTTTTTTTACATAATATGTGAACAGTTTTAAATATTGTGGAATGGAGCGTGGCCCAAAGGGGAAAAAAACATCTGCCCCTGCACAGTAAGCTAGCATATGCAAGGAAAGAGGCTTGTTCTATAATAGCTTGGCATTTTCCAAATCATTTGTTTAATTTTCGTGACGTGAGAGTTTTATCTTGCTAATTCAGGCTGCAAAAAATAGATGTAATACGCCCCAGTCTTTTTTTTTCTAAATTCATTTTTTTTTACTCTCTCTCTTTCTTTCTCTTCCCTCCTTTCCCCTTCCCCCCCCCCCCCTCCCCCCTCTCTCTCTTTTTCTCTTTTCTACTTCTATCTATCTTTATCTTTCTATCCTTTTTCTTCTTCTCTTTTCTTTTCCTTTCTTCTCTCTCTCTCTCTCATTCTCTTCCCTCTCTCTCCCCTCCCCCTGTTTTTTTCATTTTCTTTCTAAAACCCCTGTCTACCTTTCTCTTCCCAAAAACCTTTCTCCCACTGTCTCTTTTTTTTCCCCCATAGTAATATACCATAATCTTCCCTCTTTTTTTGCACATCTTTTCAAATTTTCAAAACCCGGGGAGACCTGTCCAAATTTTTTTTTCTTGTTTCAGCTTTCTTGGCTTTGTGCCTCCCCCTCCTACCCTCCCAAAAAAAAAAGAAAGAAAGAAAAAAAAAAATTGCGGTCCCCGCAGGCGTCAGTTTTTTTGCCTCAAAATCTTAAAAGAGGCCCCCAAAAACCCATTTTTTTTTTCCAAGACTTAACCTGTAGGGAAAGTCTTAAAATTTCCTCCCTTTCAAAAAAAGTTTTCACAATCGTTTTTCTGTTATTTCGAAAATCTGTTTTTTTTAAAGTATCGGCTTCTAAAGCACGATTTTTTTTTCCCCTTTTTTTTCTATTTATCCCGGGGTAGTACAACCCCACGTCCCCACCCCCATTTTGTTTAAGTATGTAAATATATATATATATATATATATAATATATATTAATATAATATATATAATATATAACTATACATATACAAACCACACACATATTATAGGGGGGGGTGTTTATGTAGTAAAATATGTATAATATGCATATATATATATATATTATAATATAATTATATATTTTAAATTTATAAATATTATAATACTAATATATAATTTAAATTTTATTTTATATTATTATAAAAATATTTTATTAAAATATATATATTCGTATATTTTTAAAAATTTGTTGTGTGATTTGTTTGTTTGTGTGTGTTTTTTTTGGTTTTTTTGGGACAAACACCAAAACCCTCCCACCACACCACACACCCCAAAAAAACCCACAAACACACACACACACAACCAAACACCCACCAAAAAAAAGTAATTTAATTTAATTTTATTATAATAATTATAATATAAATATAAAAATATATAAAAAAATATATAATATTATTTTTTATTTTGGGTGGGTGTGTGTGTGGTGGTGTGTTGGTGGTTTTGGGGTGTGTTTGTGTTGTCTATATATAAAATTATATAATTTTATTTATATATAATATATATAAAAATATAATTTTGTTGTGTGGTGTGTGTTGGGTTGTGTTGTGTGTGGTTTTTTTTTGTTTGTGGTGTGTGTGTTAAAATTTTATATAAAATTATTATATATATTTTAATAATATAATTGCATGTATTATATGTATATATAAATTTATAAATATATTTTTATTAATAATATATATATAATTATTATATATATTATATATATATATATAAAAATTCACACCACCACAAACACACACCACACACCCAACCACACACACACACACACAAAATCACACACACACACACACACACCCCCCCAAAACCAAAACCATATTATAATACCCCCAAAATTCAAATGCCCCCCACCGCGCGCATCCCCCTCTGAAAAAAAATTTCGGAACCCGCGCTCAGTGGCCCCCCACACTGAATTTCCTGAAAACCCCTGTTAAAAAACCAACGACAGGACATTAACCCTGACATAAAAAACAAACCCGTAACGGGGAAAAAAAGTTTGGGAAAAAAG
>NW_023656027.1:0-2500 GCF_015228065.2 Penaeus monodon
GGTTCCACCTGGCAATGGTGTAAGTGCGGGCAGTTCGTGTCTTGGTTTTGTATGTGTGCGCGTGTTTTTTTGTTGTGTTTTTGTGTGAGTGTGTGTGTGTGTGTGTTGTGCGTGCTGGGTGCGTTCGTGCTGCGTTGCGTGCGTGGTGTGTGTGTGTGTGTTGTGTGTATGTGGTGTGTGTGTGTGTGTGTGTGTGTGTTGTGTGTGTGTGTGTGGGGTTTTGTGTGTTGTGTGTGTGCGTGCGTGTGTGCGTGCGTTCGCGCGTGTGTTTGTGTGTGTGCGTGTGAGAGAGTTTGCGTGTGTACATGTTTGTTAAATTTTCTCACTAGGTCACGTCTGGTTATGAACATTAGATATGTAAAGTTTAACGTTTTTGAAATATAATTCATTTCTAAAATCTGAATCATGAAAAAATCTTTTGTCGATTTTGACTTGCTTTCAATATTAGAGTTGCATAATAGAAGATTGAATGTTGCCATTGTCTCTGAAAATCATAATAATTAAATATATGCTCTTCTTCTGTGTGTCTTTTACATACATATAATACTAGAAAAGCCTTTAAATGTTTAGTTTTATTTAGAATTCAACGGCACATCAAAAATACTATAGCATAATGGGTAAAGGTTCATCAGTGTCCCCCGACTCCCTTTAGGCGCGAGGAGCAATTGCACTCAACTGAAAAAAAAAACCTTACATCCTCCATCGCTTTGCCTATTTTCAAAGCTCTGTGTTGCAGGAACGACGCCATGCGCTGTGACTGCCGCGCGACGCCACTCCGTGCCGCCCTCTTTCAGCCTGCTCGCCGCCAGCGCCCCACGGGCCTCTTCACCCTCCCCGCCCCCAAGCTGAAGATGGAAAAGCTTGCTGCTTCCTCCTTCCCTTCCATCTCGCTCTCTCTGTCTCTCTGGCTCTCTTCCTCCTGTCGAGCGCCAGAACCTGGGCGCTGTCATGGGACTGAGAACGGGACTTCCCCACGGGTAAATCTCTCGCAGCAGCTGTTTTTCCGTCTGATCCCCATCTACCGTTGCCAGGAACAACGCGGGAAACAAAGGCCTCTCTTAGGGCCTTCATGTTGCGCTTCCCCCTTTCCCCCCCCCAACTCATCCGTATTTAGATTCTATGAAACACTATGAAGATGGTAGATCTCCAAAGACTCCCGCGAGCGCGAGCCTGCCTGTCCCGAGCGAGTGTCAGGCGAGCGTGTGGAATGCCGAGTAATCGCCTGGTGATGCCAGGTACCTGTGTCCGAAACCTGGATTTACAAAGTGTGCGTGAACGAGGGAGAGCCCCGCGGGGGGGCGGACACACAGGGGGGGGACTTCTCCGCTAAAAAACCCCCCCCTCATCCTCATCATGGTTTGTGGAACGCGGTCGTGGCTTCCCGACACTGCACCACTCCCGCCCCAAACTACATCAAGCCCTCGGGGAGAAGTGAAGGAAGCTGCTGCCGCTCCACCATTGCCTCTCTTCAGCAATGTGGGCGTGTGCGGGCTTATGGTCCCGGGTACACCATCATGGGCGCCTTCGTGTTCCAGTACATTGGGGCGCCCCACCCAGACCACGACCAGCGGAGCGTGGACCGCATCCGAAACCAAACCATCCAGCAGCTCTGGAACATCACGGTGGAGTACAAAAGTCCCCTACAAGAACAACTGGACGGACAGTGTCCAGCTGGTGGTCAACCCACTATCAAAAAGGAAAATCATCGCCGCATGGGGGACGGCTGGGACGGCGCTGACACGTCCAACGGACCGGTTTGCAGTGGTCCATCGAGGGAGGCTTCCTCTACTCCCTCCCGTCATCACCACCATAGGTATGGTGGCTTCCCTTTCGCCCCGCCGGGGATTAGCATTGGATTGAAGCTTCCCTTAGGGCTAGTATGGTAATAATATATATAATATATATATATATATATAATTATATATATAATATATATTTTATATATATATAATAAAATATGCCCTACACACACACACACAACCACACACACACAACCCCCACACACGCAACACCACAACACACACACACCCACACACACACCACACCACACACATATATATTATATTATATATATAATATAATATAAAAATATATATATATATATATACATATATATAATACTATTTTATACATATACTTGAATACATTGAATAATATTGTTCAGAACAAAAATATTTTTTGTGTAACATCTATACATACCCTATCATATATACATACATGCATATAAAATACATGAACCCCACACACACACACACAAACAAACACACACATCCAACCCCACACACACACACACACACACAACACCCACACACACCCCACACACACACATACACACCCACACACATATATATATATGGTGGTTGTGTGTGTGTTGGTGTGTGTGTTGTGACAAACTACCTAATGTCAAGCAGGAATATTTACGAATATATATATATTTTATATATAAAATATATGATATTATATATATATATATATATATAATATATATATATACAAACAC
>NW_023656028.1:0-3863 GCF_015228065.2 Penaeus monodon
ATACGTACGATAGTTTTGACGATGAAGATAATTTTTTGGATGATGATGGATAAATAAATAAATTTAAAATTAAGGGAGGAAAATTAAATGATGAAGGGGATGGATGAGAGGATGGATGATAAAGGAGGGTGAATGATTGATGAGGATAAGTAATAATATAATAAAAAATTAAATAATATAATATGGGGGGATAAAAATAAAAATATATTTAAATAATAATAATAAGGATAATAAAAATAAAAAAATTGTTAAAAAAAAGGTGACAAAAGGGGCAGGGCCGGGGAAAAGTCGTCGGTACACTAAAAATTTCCCTTTAACTTCCTCTCGCCTATTCGGGAAAGAATTAATTTCCCGGGAAAAATTGCATAATTATTTTCGGATTTAAATTTACATCTTTTATGTCCTGCTGCAGATGAAGAATATTAATGGCATTTGCACAAAGCCCCCGGGAACACCCTTTCACTAATTAGCGCCTCGCCCCCACTCCCCTCCTTCCTCTCATGCTGAAGCGTATTCATAGTTAGGATGTTAGCTTGTAAACGCACGGACGGAATTGGTATCTAAACCACTAATTTTCCCCCAGCAATATCGTTAGTTTGGACTGGAAAGGAAAGGCCATATGTTGAAAAAAAGAAAAATTATATTGGTTGTTTTCGTTTTTTGGGGTTTCCTTGTACTGTTTCATATACTTAAGTGGCCAAAAAGGCATTCTTTTGGGCGACTCAGTGACCCTTTGAGAGGCCTGGCAGCCGTCAGCGGTAAAAGGGAAAAAAAAGGGGGTTTTCCCCCAAAAAAACCCCCCCGGGAAAACCCCGGGGGGTTTGGGGGAAAAAAAAGAAATTTTTTTTTTTTTAAATTAAAAAATTAAAAAAACCAAATTGGGAAAAGGGGGGGGAAGGGAAGGGGCGGTTAAGAAAATTAAAAAAGGGGAAAAAAAGGGGGGAAAAGGGGAAAAAAAAAAAAAAAAAAAAAAAAAAAAAAAAAAAAAAATAAAAAAAAAAAAAAAAATTTAAAAACCCAAAAACAAAAAAAAAAGAAAAAAAACCCCCCAAAAAAAATAAACCCAAAAATTTTTTTTCCCCCCTTTAAAAATTATTTAAAAAAAAAATTTTTTTTTTAAAAGGGGGGTTTTTGGTCCGGGGAAAAAAAAGGGGGGGCCAAAAAGGGAAAAAAAAAAAGGGGGGGGAAAACCCCCCCCCTTTTTTTTAAAGGGGGGGAAAAAAGGAAGGGGGGGGGGCCGGGGGGGGGGTTTAAAAGGGGCAAAATTGGGTTTTTTTTTAAAAAAAAGGGGTTGGGAAAAAAAGAAAATTTTTTTGGTTGGGTTTTTTTTAAAAAAAAAACCCCCCAAAAAACCCCCCCCAAAAAAAAAAAACCCCCCAAAAAGGGGGGAACCCCAACCCCCGGGGGGGGGGAAAAAAAAAGGGGGGGCCCCCCCCCCCCCCAAAAAAAAAAAAAAAACCCCCAAAAAAAAAAAAAAAAAAAAAAATAAAAAAAACCAAACCCCCCAACACACCCCCCCCAAACACCACAAAAAATCACACAACACAAAAAGACAAACACACAAAACCCCAACACAATCCCCTTTTAAAAAAATTCCCAAAACATTAACAAGACAAAAAATAAAAATAATATATAATATTTTAAATTATATTAAAATCGGCCAAAAAATAATGTATAGAAAATGGGTGGTAAAAAAAAATTTAAAAACAAACAACCACCACACACCAAAACCCCCCCCAACACACAAAAAATATAGAAAAAAGGCGACAAAAAAAAAAAAAACACCAAACACAATATATATATTAAAATATATAATTATATATAATAATAAAAAAACAACATATACGGAACAACCCAAAAAAAACAAAAAAAAAAAAAAATTAAAAATAATAAATAATATAAATAAAAAAAAATAAACAAACTTTTTAAAAAATTATATTTAAAATTTTTATATATATATTAAAATATATATTATATATTATATATTATTTATATAAAAATATTTATATATTATATATATATAAAAAATTATAATAATATATATTAATAATGTTTTTTCAACAGCCAAATATTTCACTGCAGGATCTAAGCCTCTCCAAATTTATTATTGAGAGGTCATTTGGCTGCCCCCCTTTGTGATTGGTCCCCTTTCCTAATAAAACCGGGGTTCGGCGCCTGACGATTTTGCCGCGGCGGTGTTTCCCCCATCTACGCGTTTGTTTTCTCAAGGTCGAGCGCAAGAAATTTTTAACAATGTCGTTGGGGGGAAAATTGAACTTTTTCCTGTTTGCATACTTTCAGCCCCAAACGTTTTTTGCATAAGAAATTTAGTTGCCCTGCCGAGAACTTGCTGGAGTTTTGTTTGGCGTTCTTCCCGCCTACTCAGTGCAGCTTCTTTTTTTATGTCACTGAACTGGTTGTTGATTTGGTCAAAGTTGAGATCTTCGTCGTGAAGGTGAATATCTTTTTTTGGTTATAAGGTTATATTCCGTCGTTGGTCTTCAAGTTAAAAAATTTGGCTGTGGTTTTTCGTATGAGTTTTTTGGGCCCTTTTTCCTTTTGAAGTGTAATTTAATTTGGCCTTGACCATTCTATGGCGCTGCCAAATTTCTTATAATAACATTTTTTTCCATATTGCCCTTTTGAAATTATGAATCAAATTTGTTTTTTTTTTGTAGATGGCACTTCCGTCCACTTCCGCTCTAGTCTTTTTTTGAAGAAAAGTATTTATGATTTTGTGTGATCGACCCCCGCAAATTTCAAATAATTTGCCCTTTCTTTGTACCTATTCCAAAAATCCCACTACTGTTTCTCCCTTTTGTTTTTTTTTTTTTTTAACCTATTTTGGCATTTAAAAACTCCCCTAATTTTGTGAAATGGGTTTTTATCTCTCGCTGGCTAAAGGACACACTGAAGATTTCTTTTCTTCATCATATATTATATATATTATATATTATATAATATATATATATATATATAATATTATATGATAATCTATGTATATATCTATACATCTATACGGTAAATGTGTGAATGGATCTCGCTCTTCCTCTCTTCTCCCTTCTTCTTTTTAAGGGAGGGTCATGTCGAGCCGCCCTGGTCCAGCTATATTAATTGTATTTTTATGTTGTGTGCCTTGGGGTGGTACGTGGAGGGTCCCCCAAACCCTTTCCCCCCGGAGAGGCCGGGGTACCTTTTTGGAAAATTTTCTTATTTTTTTAGGCTTGGGACCCCCACTGACTTGGGCTGGCTTGGCCACCCAGGGCTAGGCAGGCATAGGTGAAATTCCTTGCCCAAGGGAAAAAGCGCCGGCCGGGGACTCGAACCCCCGAACTCAGATTCCCCTCGTGACAGTCTTGAGTCCGGCTTAAAATCTCCCCATATATATAATAAATATAATAATTAATATATATATTGTATATAAAAATATATTATATATAATTATTATCAATAAAGGTATGCTTATGTTTGAGCAGCCGGGACCCCTCCACCATCCTTTTGCCACTCAACTGATCTTGCGCTTTTTTTTTTCCATTTTACCATCGGCACCCGCAAATATCTTTTATGTTGTCGCCCCAAAATTTTTCTTGGTTTTTCCTTTCCTCTTTTCCTTCACCTCCCTGTCAGCAAATTTTTCAAACTTTTACTTTCTCACATGCCCAAAAAACTTTAGTTTTTTTTGTAAATTTTAAAGCCAGTTTTAAATCTATTTTTCTCAGCACTTCATCATTCGTTTTTTTTTTTGTCCCGTTAATCGTAGTAGGCTGTAACACCACAGTTAAAAATATTGACCTTTTTTTTTGTCTATTTTTTCAGCACCCCCCCCCTAGAAACCTATGAGCAATTTGGGGAAAAATAATGCA
>NW_023656029.1:20000-35820 GCF_015228065.2 Penaeus monodon
TTTTGGGGGTCAGCGTAGGTCGATCCAAGCCCCCTCACCTAACAAACGTGTCCCTGTTCAAATTTTCCCATTGTAGTGGGTTGTCACATGGCGGGGGGAAACAGTCTTCGGTTTTTAGTGTAACCTTGTACTAAAAAGATGGGCATACCCGTGAGTAGTTTTTAGACTACTTTCACGGATAATTAACCATTACTATTAAGATAATTTTCTTTGCGCGAAGGAATTTTTTCTGGCGAAAAATTTTAAAAATTTTCAATCAAAACACTGCTGGCAAGCCCTGGTATTATCTTAAAATTTTTTGATTCAATTGTTAGTACGTTGAACAGATTCTAGGACAAATTTAGTTTTAAAAATACTATCTGAAATAGGGGGTAATTCCGTCAAAATGTTTTTTAATTTTTAGAATTGGAAAGACTGCCAAGGATGTGGGACTTTCGCGGAAGATATTAAAGTTCTTGTTTTCGGGAGAAGAAAAGGGATAATAAAGGAAAAAGGGAAAGAGAGGAGAGGCAGAGGGAAAAAGGAAATTTTGGGAAAACGGAATTGGAACTAAAAAAATTAGAGATAGAAACGAGCAAACGGCGCGAAACGATTTTGAGCTGGCCCGGCTTGAGGGTGAAGTTAGTGAGGAAATGGAGGGAAAAATTCTTATTCCGACTTTTAAAACTACCCCAAATTTTTGGAAGCTAAAGCGATTTAGCGATTTCCTTATACGCTTTGAGAGAATTTCCGATTACGGGAGGGTCAATAATTATCGGTTTACCTGGGTACTACCCCACGGGCAAAACTTTCACCAGTTTAACGGGAGGTTTGAGAGAAATTCGTGAGAAATAAAGTAGGCGACAAAGAGACGTAATACAAACTGATACCGGATGGAGCAGTATTTTAAGAAAGGATAGTGCTAAAGGGAAGGGAAGAGGATTTTTTACAAATTTCTTTAATTTTTAATAGGACCGTTTTTACAATCCCCCCAGTTGTTTAAAATATTCTTAAAGAAGAGGTTATTTGACAGTACTTAAAAATGGCACAAGCTGCGACGATTTCTGGCTGCCATCGGCGACCCAAAACTTTTTGTTTCAGGGGGAAGGAGGGAAAACGAGAGGGTTTAAACAAAAGCTAATGTGTTTGTCAAACTGCAGGCTTACGGGGCATATTCGCCCTAATGTCCCGAACTAAGGGCAATTCGAAGATAAAGTAGCAGAGTGAATTTCGTTTTTTAAAAACCCATTCCACCGAATAGATCACCCCAAAAAGCAATTTTATTTAACAAGCCCGTGAACGTCTTCTTTACTCCGGTGCTAAAACCCTAATGTTAAAATTCCCCGTTCCTTCTCACGTTAAAAAGAGAAAGGGGGTCACACTTTGTTTCCTTGGAGTGGGTCGATCATTTTCCCCAGATAGGTGTCACTTAAAGTGTGAGTTTTTTACGGGGGTCGCGCCGTCGCCGCTCCGATCAAATTAGAGTGTTGAAGGATTTTCCGGGAGTGAAGGACCCATGTGAAGTCTCCGGACGACAAAAAATAACAAACACTAAAAGATAAAAAGGGTCGGGGAATGTGATGAAAGTTCAATAGGGGAAAACAAAAAAACAAATAATCTTGCTGTTGGTTTTGCCTCAAATTCCCTAGATAATATTTCAAAGAATGATTTTTATAGTAGAGAAAAAAAAGCCCAACAACACTAAGAGAAATTAGAAAATAAAATTTAATAATGGAAGCACTTAACCCTAAAAAAGTAGAAATGTAAAACAGAAAAAAAACACTTTATTACAGGTTTGCATTAAAAGTAAATAGAATATGAGGTTGGGAAAAAAAAACAATTGGGGGTTTCCCCAGTAAGTTTAGATGCTACATTTTTTCAAAAGTATGTTTTTCCGGTGGAATTTTTCTATGGAAAACATCCGAAAAAGATTTTTCATAAATTTTTTGGCCAGGTGCAGGCGCCGATTAAGCGTAATACCGACTTGTCCTTCATGCCAGAAATCCCCCGCAAAAGCAACGTACGCAAAGTACCGCTTATTTTCCCTGCCTGTCATCAGCGAGCCCTTTTAGCTTTGTTCCACTGACTCGCGGGCCACTGAAGCTTCCCCGAGAGGGCCCCAAGTACATCCTTACGATGATGACTGGTGACTCGTTTCCCCGGGGCAATACCCCTACGTAAATTGACACTTAACGTTGCAGATGAAGAGAGAGAGGGGGAAGAGAGGGCAAAGAGCAAGGGAGACGAAGGCAGGAGGGAGAGGTAGAGGAAAAATAGAGAGAGAAAAAAAAAAAGGGCAGAGAGAAAGAAAGAGAGGAGGCAGATGAATAGTATATATATATATATTATATATATATATATATAAATATATATATAATATATATATTATATAGACGATAAAGATGATGATAAGAAATTTGATGTAAATGATAATAAATGTTTAAAGAAAATTTTGTCCTAATCAAAAAAGGAAAAGAAAAAAAAATCCCAAAAGCGAAAAAGCGGCAAAATCTGGAAATAAGCTTTTGAGAGTTTTCCCCAAATTTATGTTTTTTCGATTTCTTTTATGATTTTGGCAAATTGTTAGGGTAATAAAGATAAAATTACCAGAATGTATTTAATCATGACAATAAAATGATAAAAATGAGAAAAAAGAGAATTTTTTATGACATTTTAGATTTTTAAATTATAAAAATTATCATCATCATTTATTATATTATTATTTTTATTATTTTATTTTTATTATTATTATATTTTTTTTTTTTTTTTTTTTTTTATTATTTTTATTTATTATTTTATTATTTAAATTTTTATAATCATCACATTATTATTTTATTATTTTTATTATTTTATAATATTTTTATTTAAATTTTTTAATTTTATTATCATTATTTTTATTTTTTACTTTTATTTTTAGTATTATTACCAAAAAATATCATGACAGCAATAATAACAATAATAATATAATAATAAGTATAATAATATATAATACTATCGTTATAATATTGTTATGATTATTTAATATGTTATTATTATCATTACTCTTATTTTTACTGACGTATGTTGTCCTTTTGGTTGCTCATATTGTCATTCGGGTTTGTCATATTGCCATTTAGGCTGCCTCTTTGTCATTCTGTTTGTTATATTGTTATTCTGGTTGCAATATTGTCATTCTGGTATTTCATTCTGTCATTCCGGTTGCCATATTGATGTATTTTTTACTTTTGACTCGCATGAAAACCATCGTGTTTAGAGAAGTCCTTTTTTTATACTGCTTTTTGTTGTATATTGTGAATCTTCGAGTTTATTATTTTACATGATGACTAATCAGTTAAAATGAATAAACATAGAAATTGATAAATTCTATTGTTATTATTAACTGAATCGTTTGATTATCATTCAGCAGCTGAAATTACGTATTTTTTGTGATGATTGATACACAATGTACTTCGGTAATAATTAATTCCTTGTTATATCATTACGGTATATGTCTAATCCTCCATCAGCAGATGATTTTGATCCGCCCGGGGCATTAATTACCTCATTAATCCCCATATAAGGGACAGGTAATGATAAGCGAATAAGGAGATGCCAATGTTATCATCATATTGTCATTTACTATATTTATTTTATATTATTATTTTTTATTATGTTCGTTATCTTTCATGATTTCAAAATATATGTTATTAATGTATTGTATTTATCCTTATCCTTTTCATGATTGTATTCATTATCTATTTATATTTTTATAATTAGTCGTTATATTTATTATTTTGACAATTAGTTTTGTTTAGATTGTAATATTGTACTCATCTTATTCAATATCTTTTATTACTGAATTTCTCCTTTTTTTATCCTATTTCTATTTTTTTACTACCGTAGCTATATTTCACTGTTCATATATATTATAGTATTTTTGCAATCAAGCCTGCAAATTGATGTGATTGTCTTATTTTTTCCTTATTTTTTTTCTTAATTTTATCGTCTTCAGTGTATTGTTTTTTCTTACAATTAATATAGTATATATGATTAATATATATATATGAATATATATATAAATATATAGATATATATATATATGTATATATATACTAATAGATATATATATATATACAATATTAGAAGATAGACTATATATATAATATATATATATATTATATTATTCCACTTTCCTTGGTTCTTATTATTCAACTTATTCTTTCTTCTTATAATTATTAGTAATCTTATTCTCTTCTTATTGTTCCATTTTATTGGATCGCTTAACTTCCCTTTCGTCTTCTTCTTTTCTTTGTCTCATTCTTCCTTATTGCTTCGTCTATTTGGAGGCTTCTTCCCTTATCTGTTCCTCCGAGTCTCCGGCGCGCCTTCGAGCGCGTCGTCGTTCCAGCAATGGGAGAGACTCCGCTGGAGATCCAATGGCGGCCTCCTTCCTCGTAGAGACCCTTTCCCCCTCTCCTTGGGTAATGTCATTGGTCGAGCCTCTATGTGAGGGAGGAGCTTAGTGCCAGTTGGAGGTGTGGGCTGAGGGAAGAGAGGCGCCGAGGGGGCGGAGCCTCGTGCAGTTGGGGGTGCGGCCAGCATGATAGGTGGGCGGGGTCAGGGCGCACACACACACCACACACACACACACAAAACACAAATACACACACACACACACAACACACACCACGTACACACCACACATACACACACATCACACACACATACACATAGACAGATAGATAGATTGATAGATAACTAGATAGGTAGATATGTATTCATACATACATTATTCAACTTACCTACATATCTACTATGTACAGGAATATATATACATCTGTATATATATATATATATATATAATATATATATAATATATATATATCTATTATACTATCTATTATTTATTTAGTTATATGTATTGTTTCTGTGTCTAGAAGCATGTATAATATCTATGTTTATAGTCCAGTTAGCTAAGTGGCTATCTACCTACCTTCTACTAAATTTCTTATTACTTACCATACATATCTACCTATATAGTATCTACTACCTACATACGAGCTGTCTGTCTATCTACCTACCATCTCTTCTTGCTAGTCCAACCTTCCTACCTTCCCATCTATCTATCTGTGTATCCACCTGCTATATATCTTGGTTAAGTTAAGTTTACGTTAGGTTTAGTGTATTTTGTTATATACTTAGGGTAGGCTTGAATAGGTTAGATTTGTTTGTTAGTTTGGTTAGGTTAGGTTAGATTAGGTTAGTTTCTATCTTAAGTTAGTAGGTGGTTTTGGTTAGGTTAGCTGAGCTTTAGTTGGGATAGATTATGTTATTTATGCTAACTTAGTTCAGGTTGGGTTAGGATACGTTAGGTTAGTTAAGGTATTTTAAGTTATTTCGGTTAGATTTGGTTTAGTTAGGTTTAGTTATCTTCCGTTGTATTAGATTAAAATAGGTTAGTTATTTTGTCCTGTTATGTTATGTTAGATTAGGTTTTAATAGGTTAGATGATTATGCTAGTTCTGTTATATTATGCTAGTTTAGTATAGTCAGGTTAGGTTTCGTTGGATGAGGTTTCGTTAGATAATTGATTCGGTTTATTAGGTCAGAGAAGGTGTTAGGTCGTCAGTTTGGGTTATGTTAGATTAGGGTTTCGTTAGGCTTAGGTAGATAATCTCATAAAGTTAGATGGTTTAGATTGCGTTTAGTTTTACTAGGGTTTAGTAATTTGGTTTGGTTAAGTTAGTTTAAGTTAAGATGGTTAGCTTTAGTTTCTTAGGATAGCTTAAGTTAATTCGATTTTGATTTAGTAAGTTAGGTAGGATAGAGTGTTTGCTACGTTAGAATAGTTTACATTAGTTCAGTTAGTTAAGCTTTGTTTGTGTGGGTTAAATTCAGGTTAATTGAAAGTTGAGGTTAGGTATGGTTTATTAAGGTTAGGGTGGGTAGGGTAAGTTAGGATTGGTTAAGTTACATTATTTTAACGTAAGTAAATGTAATCCATTGAATATATTTAACCTAACCTAACTAAACCTAATCATACTCAAAAACCTAAATAAAATCCTAATATAATTACATAAACCGAATTAACATAAGCTTAATATACGTAATTGATCCTAATCTAAACTATTGAAAATACTCAACAAAGCCCAAAACTAACTTACCTAACCTAAACTAACTTACCTAAACCAAACCAACCTAACTAAAACCTACTACTAACCTAAACCTAGCTAACATAGCCTAATGAAACCTGCAACTAACGTCAACATATATAAGCTAAATCAAACCTACCCATACCTAACCTCACAAAACAAAACCCAACATAACTGGACCAGAACATAATCTAATCAAAATTAACCTAAACTTACCTGAACCTAACCTTAACTAAATGAATCTGAGTTTAAAGCAGGATTAACCTAACCCTAATGAACATAGAGTAAAACTATACCTAATTCAACCTAAACTTTTTGTCCTCCTTACAGGGAATTTTCGCCCGCAGAGAGACGGGGATCCTGGAGGAGACGGCTGATCGCAGTACCGGAGCTTCCCACGGCTGTCGTACACCCGCGGGTCATGCCCGTGAACCATACGTGATCGCGAAGGCCTCGCACTCCGGTACTCCCTCGCTCCCCCCCACTGTCTCTCTTTTTCCTATCTCTTCTTCATCCCCTTGCCTCTCACATTTCTTCTCATTCTCTTTTCCATTTCTCTCTCTCCTACCCTCTTAGATTTTCATTTTTCCGTGTCGCTATCCACTCCTCAGTCTCTCTCTCTTTCTCTCTTCTCTTTCCTCTCTCTCCGTTAATTCCTCTCTATATCTTCTTTATATCCTTTGTCTTTTCGCTCTTTTTTCTCTCTTATTTATCGCCTCTCTTTGATGTATATGTATATAATTTCTTATTTCGCCTCTTCAAACTCTACTATCTTTCTCTTTCTATGCCGTTAACGTTTACTGCTCTATATTCCAAGGAATATATATATATATATATACATAATATATATATATATATAATGTATTATATAGTATATACAGATAGTGGGTATATATATACATATATATATATATATATCTATATATATACTATAGATATATATATATATATATATATAGTATATATGATATATTACCACTGTAATAATAACAAACTGATAATAAAACAATAATGAGAATAATAAGAATAATAATATTATAATAATAATAATAATAATAACAATAGTTTCATAATATTGGTTATTTATTATTATTGTTATTATTGTACCATTTAATTACTTTTATTTAGATAATAAAAAACTACGTATTAAAACTGTAATAATTACATAATACCGATAATAATTAAAATGATGATATAAATAATGATTATAAAAATCGTGATTATTGATATTATTATTATTACAATTATTTTGTTGTTAGTATTAGTTATGATTGCAAAAAAATATATAATAGCGTGCAATAATGCAATGATAATGATAATAATGATGATAATAACGATGATAATGATGATAACGATGATAATGATGATAATGATGATATTAATCATGATAATAATAGGAATCGTGTCCATTTATAATAAAAAAGTGGAAAAAAATTCCCAAACGTCGAAAAAGCGGCCAAAATCTAGCGAATATAGCCTTTGAGAGTCATACTCCAAAATGGTGATTTGGCAATTAGTAGGGTAATAATGATAATAATTTATCGGAAATGTATTAGTATGACAATAATGATGATAAAAAAAGATATTAATGAGATTTTGAAAAATTTTACCTTTATTATATTATATATTATTATTATATATTATTATTATTATTATACTATTATGATCATTATTGTATTATATTATTATTATTATTTCATTATTTATTATTATTATTAAGATCTTATACTTTTATTATTAGATTATTACAAAAAATGTAGTATAACGAAATAATAACATAATAACGATATGAATAATAAATAGTTCTCATAATATTATATGATTATTATTATTATTATTATGATATATTATTATTTTAGTACTTTTATGATTAGTATTATTGCAAAAAAAATTATCTATAACTGTATAAAATAATGTAGTGGATTGCTCCTTAAAGACATTAATTTTCATATTCGGGTCTTAGCGTGAAAGCTTAGTTTCATCAGTAGCGCTCACTGCCACACCCGTTTAAAAGTACGGTTAGGAGTGTAATCAAGTGTTGTAATGTGTATCAAGTGGGATGGAAATGAGGGACAGTCATGTTCAAATGTTGGAGTGTGTTTGTGTAAATGTATGAAACAGCGAGAGAAAAGAATGGTAAGCGTAACCTCGAGCGAGGGACGAGCACGGGGATTTCACACGTGTAAAGGAATTTCGAAATAACAATGTTTATCCAATAGCAAGGCTACAGTATTACTTCCCTTACAGCCAATCCAGCAAAGCTCATCAGTATTTCCTTCCCTACAGGCCAATCAGCAAAGCTTACAGTATTTAAGAATAAGTGACAAAACATCACAGAACCTGATTTTTTTATGATAAAAGGCAAAGTTTTTAAAAAGTTTAACACAAAAAGCATATCCCTTAAATCACAAAATAAAATGGAACTGAAAACTAGTTCCTTTTGTTTCAAGCCTTTAAAATCTATAAAAAAGGAAAGTCATTACGACAATAAAAGAGCACAGCTAATATTCACTCGCCCGAGTGCTATATTCATCTAGATGACACTCTGCCACGAAAAAAAAAAGTTCTCGAAAACCATAATACCTTCTCGAAGGGGGGCCGTAATTAGATCCGAAAAAAAGTGGGGGGACACAAAAAACAGAGGACAGCAGTCTAGAGTGCCTCTGCCTCAGGCCTGCAACGGTACTGTCCGAGGAAGCGAAAACCGCCTAATTATACAAGAATAACGAATCTTATGTGTGTTTCTTCTCTCTTTGGCAGGCAAACCCTAAAGATAGGTGTGGAAAATCCCTGTAAAGTCAAGCTTGTTTTAGAAATGAAATTAGTTATAAAAAATGCTAATTAACCCTAATTAAAGAAAACTAAAAAGCTATACCAAATTAGTTCTTTCGTTTCTGGGTTCTCAAGCCTATGGCCCTTAACACGCTCCCACGTGGTGATGAATGTGCAATACCTAGAGAGGTGTCTCATAATAATGCTATAGGCTTCCATAAAACACGAAAGATAAAACAGGAGGAAATATATATATACATATATATATATATATATTATATATATATATATATATATATATATATTATAAATGTAAACTAAATATCACGCTCCATCCAGTTGTATTAAGGACAGGAAAGTTAGTAGGTCTATACTAAACCTGAGGATGTACCGTAGAGCTTTTCCAAGGCGACACCGCGGCTTATACACGATGGTCGGGTGCGAGAAGAAATCTAAAATTTGTGTTCATTTTTTTTTTTTCTTTCATTATAAACCCACGGTAACTACAATAACAAAAATGTGATAATTAATGATAATGATAATAATAATAGTTCGTATAAATTGTATTGTTATTATTATTTTGTATTATTGTCATTATTATTCCCTTATATTATTAGCATATTGCAAAAATACTTATTATAAATGTAAACAATGAATAATACGATAATCATTAAAATTTAATGATATATAAATAATGATTATAGAATTACTCTATTAATTTGTTATTATTAGTTATATTGCAAAAAAATATATATTATTCATAGGTGAAAATAATTGCAATGATAATGATAAAGAAGGATGAAATAGTTGCTATAATGATGATAAAGCTGATAATAATGCTGGTAATGCTGATAATGATGTTGATAACGATGATAATGATGATAATATCCTTATAATATAGTAATTGTCTCCATAAGTATAATAAAAAAAAACAAAGGAGAAAAATCCCAAAATTAGAAAAAGCGCCAAAAATCAAGGCGAAATATAGTGTTTGAGAAAAATACTCGAAACCCTAATTTTTCGATTTCATGATGATTTTGGCAATACTAGCGGTGATAATAATAATTTTAAGAATTGTAGTAATCATGCCAATAATTGATGGCGGACAATATTGTATTCATAGTATAATTGTTTACTCATTATCATTATCATTATTTTACTGATAGGTATAATTGCAAAAAATAATTATTATAACAGTAGTAACGATATTATTAAAATACATGATATAAATAATTATTATAAAAACATTATTGTTCTTATATTGTAGTACTATTACTAGTGTAGTTGTTCATCGGTATTAGTTGGCAAAAATATTATATTATAACTGCAATAATTGCAATAATAATGATAATAATTCCCAAAATGAATGATAATATTGCAATAATGATGTATGCTGATGATAACGATAATAATGATAATAATCATGTAATAAGTGTGATAATGACAAGGAATAGTGTCCATATATAGTAAAAAAGGTAAAAGAAAAAAAATCCCTAAAGTCTAAAAAGCGGCAAAAGCTAGAGAAATAAGCACCTTCAGAGAATACTGCAAAAATGAGTTTTTTTCCATCATGATGATTTTGGCAATTATAGGGTAATAATGATAATTATGACTATTAAAATTATGAGTTCATTATATCATTATATATTCTATTATTCTATTAGTAGTTTATCATTATTATTAGGAATTATTATAGTATTAGTATTCCTATATATTATACTATTATTTTTATAATTATTATATTAGTATTATATTATTATTATTAGTATCAGTTAGTATTAGTATTATTATGATTATATTATATCATACTTAATTATTAGTATTATTGCAAAAAATCTATATAACGTAGTAATAAACAATAATGATAATAATAAGTATAATAATAATAATAATAATCGTTATAATATCGTTATCACTATTATTGTTGTTATCATTATCACCATTATTATTTTTACTGGCTAGTATAATTGCAAAAATATTTATTATAACAGTAACAATACAGTAATAACGATATTAAGTAAATATAATGTATACATAATTATTATAAGTACGTTACTATTATAATTATTATTAGTTAGTACAATTATTGTGTTTAGTGGTATTAGTAAGTTATAAAAATATCTATTATAATACAATTAATAGACAATAATAATGAAATAAATGCCAGGAAGATGATAATAATGGCAATATAATGATGATTATGATAATGATGATGATAACGATAATGATGATGATAATCATGATAATAATTGATGATAATGACCTGAACTGTGTCCAGATATAATAAAAAAGGTAGAGAAAAAAAAAACTACAAAAGTCGAAAAACGCAAAATCAGCGAAATAAACCTTTTCAGAGTATACTGGAAAATGACTTTTTTTCCGATTCATTGATGATTTACGCAATTATTTAGGGTAAATATGATAACAATTACCAGAATTCTATTAATCCTGACAATAAAGATGATAAAAGTGAGAATAAAGAGAAATTTGAATAACCATTGATTTGGATTTATTACATTATTACTTTATCATATTATTATATTAGAATAATTATTATTATTGTTATTATATATTATTATATTATTATTATTATGAGTATTATTATTAGCAATTAATATCATTATTATCATATTATTATTATGATATTATTCTTATTATTATTTTATTTTATATATATTATTATTTATTAGGATATGTTGCTATATTATTATGATCACTATTACGATTATTCCTTTAATATTAGCATTTTTTTTTTTCCCCCCCACAAAAATATATATACTGTATATATTCAATAAAATAATAATAATATATAAGATAATAATAATAATGTTATGATATTGTAGTAATTATTATTATTGTTATTACTATCATTATTATTATTTTTACTAGTAATAAGTAGCAAAAATAATTATTAAAATAGCAATAAGACATAATAACGAATTAATTAAACATAATGATATAATTTTTTTTATAAATACGTTATTCTTGCTAATTATTATTGTTTTACTATTATTTTGGTAGTTGGTATTAGATAGTCGAAAGATATATATTATAACTGCAATAATTGCAAAATAATGATAATAATTGCAATAATGATGATAATAATTGCAATAATGTATGATAATGATGATGATACTGTAATAAGATGACAATGATGATAATGATGATGATAACGATAATATATGATGATAATCATGAGAATAATGGTGGATAATGACAGAATTATCTCAATATATAATAAAAAAGGGTAAAAGAAAAAAAAATCCGAATTCCGAAAATGCGGCAAAATTCTAGCGAAATAGCCTTTTGAGACTAACTCCAAAATGAGTTTTCGCGATTCATTTATGATTTTGGCAATGATTATGGTAATAATGATAATAATTACCAGAATTCTATTAATCATGCAATAAGGACTATAAAAAGTGAAAATAAAGAACATTCTGGATAACATTGATGATTATTAATATTATTTAATATTATCATTATCAGATCTTATTATCATTATCATTATTATTATTATTATTATTATTATTATTATTGTTAGCTGTTGTTGTTGTTTGCTATTATTATATTATTAATTATTATTATTATATTATTATTATTATGATTACTTTAAATCATTAGGATTATTGCCAAAAAAACAGTATGATAACTGGATTAATAAACAATACTAATAATAATAATAATAATAATAATAATAATAATAATAATCGCTATAATATTGTTATAATATTATTATTGTTATTATTATCACTGTATTATTTTTACTGTTAGTATATTGCAAAAAAATACTTATTATAAACAGGTATTAAGTACAGAAATAACGATATTAATTAAAATAAGTGATATAATAAGTATCATAACCGTTATTATTAGTTAAAACAAAAAAAAAAATTTTTTTTTTTTTTAAATTGTTTTTTGTTTTATATTCCTATTATTTTGTAGTTGTTGTTATTTCATTATTTTATTATCATTATTATTTACTATTATATTACTGTAATTATTAGGTATTTTTGCCAAAAAATAATAACTGTAATAATAACAATGATAATAATAATAAGTATAATAATAATAATAATAATTGTTATTAATGTATTATTTTATTATATAATTATATTATTTTTAACTGTTAGATAATTGCAAAAATAAAAATTATAAACATTAATAATACAGTTACAAGATATTAATAAAATAATGATATAAAATTATTATTAAAAACGTGATTTTGTAATTATCATTGTCTATTACTATTATTTTGTAGTTGTTATTAGTTTAGTTGCAAAAACTATATGATATGTAATAATTGCAATAATAATGTAATAATGCAAGAATGATGATAATAATTCAATAATGATGATAATAATTGCAATAAGTGATGATAATGATGTTGATAATGATGATGATAACGATATAATGATGATAATCATGATAATAATGATGATAATAACAGGAATTGTGTACAATGCTACAATAAAAAAGGGAAAAGAAAAAAAATCCAGTAACTCGAAAAAGTGCAAAATCTAGCGAAATATAGCCTTTTGAGAGTAGACTCCAACATGACGTTTTTACGATCATTTGATGATTTTGGAAATTAGGGTAATATGATAATAATTACCATAATTCTATTAATCATGATAATAATGATGATAAAAGTGAGAATAAAGAGAATTTCGATAACATTGATGATTATTAATATTATTACTATATCATTATATAATCATTAAAATTATATAATTATTATTTTTATTACTATTATTATTATTATATTATTATTATATTGTTATTAGTATTATTATATATTATTATGATTGTTGTGTTGCTATTATTTGTATTACTATAACTATTATTATATTATATATTATTATTATAATAATATTATTATTACCTAATTATTAGTATTATTGCCCAA
The DNA here is from genome assembly GCF_015228065.2 of Penaeus monodon. NCBI lineage: Eukaryota > Metazoa > Arthropoda > Malacostraca > Decapoda > Penaeidae > Penaeus > Penaeus monodon. The sequence continues at coordinate 33,792 of NW_023656029.1, forward strand.
AAAATATTATAACTGTAATAATAACAATAATAATAATATTGTTATTATTACAGTTATAATATATTTTGGGCAATAATACTAATAATAATAGTAATAATAATAATAATAATAATAATAGTAGTAATAATAATAATAATAGTAATAAAAATAATAATATAATAATTTTAATGATTATAATAATGATAATAGTAATAATATTAATAATCATCAAATGTTATCGAAATTCTTTATTCTCACTTTTATCATCATTATTATCATGATTAATAGAATTATGGTAATTATTATCATATTACCCTAATTTCCAAAATCATCAAATGAATCGTAAAAACGTCATTTTGGAGTTTACTCTCAAAAGGCTATATTTCGCTAGATTTTGCCACTTTTTCGAGTTACGGGATTTTTTTTTTTCCCTTTTTATTATACATGGACACAATTCCTGTTATTATCATCATTATATCATGATTATCATCATTATTATCGTTATCATCATATATCAACATCATTATCATCATTATTGCAATTATTATCATCATTATTGGAATTATTATCATCATTATTGCAATTATTACAATTATTATTGCAATTATTACAGTTATAATATATGTTTTTGCAACTAAACTAATAACAACTACAAAAATAATAGTAATAACAATAATAATTACAAAAATAACGTTTTTTTAATAATAATTTATATCATTATTTTAATTAATATCGTTATAACTGTAATTATTAATGTTATAATTTTTATTTTTGCAATTATACTAATAATTAAAGTAATAATAATAGTAATAATAATGATAATAATAATAATAAATAACAACAACTACAAAATAATAGTAATAACAATAACAATTACAATAATAACGTTTTATGATAATTATTAATATCATTATTTTAATTAATATCGTTATTTCTGTAATTATTACTGTTATAATAATTATTTTTGCAATTATACTACAGTAAAAATAATAACAATGATAATAATAACAATAATAATATTAATAACAATATTATAACGATTATTATTATTATTATTATTATTATTATTATTATTATTATTATTGTTATTAATACAGTTATAATATATTTTTTGGCAATAATACTAATGATTAAAGTAATCATAATAATAATAATAATAATAATAATAATAATAATAATAATAATAGCAACAACAACAACAGCAACAATAATAATAATAATAATAATAATAATAATAATGATAATAATAATAATGAATCTGATAATGATAATATTAATAATATTAATAATCATCAAATGTTATCCAAATTTTCTTATTCTCACTTTATCGTCATTATTGCCATGATTAATAGAATTCTGGTAATATTATCATTATTACCATAATAATTGCCAAAAATCATAAAATGAATCGGAAAAAACGTCATTTTGGAGTTTAGTCTCAAAGGCTATTTCGCTAGATTTTGCCGCATTTTCGAATTTCGGATTTTTTTTTCTTTTACCCTTTTTTATTATATATGGAGATAATTCCTGTCATTATCACCATTATTATCATGATTATCATCATTATTATCGTTATCATCATCATTATCATCATTGTCATCATTATTATCATTATCATCATCATTATCATCATTATTGCAATTATTATCATCATATTGCAATTATTATCATTATTATTGCAATTATTGCAGTTATAATATATATCTTTGCGACTATACTAATAACAACTACAAAAATAATAGTAATAACAATAATAATTACAATAATAACGCTATTTATAAAAAAAATATATATCATTATTTAAATTAATATCGTTATTACTGTCTTTATTGCTATTATAATAATTATTTTTGCTACTATACTACTAGTAAAAATAATAATAATGATAGTAATAACAATAATAATAATTACTAACAATATCAGAACGATATTATTATTATATTATTATATTATTTTATTATATTGATATATTACAGTTATGATATATTTTTGGCAAATGTAATATTAATTAATTATTGATAATATATAATATAATATAATAATATTTTTT
>NW_023656029.1:35920-54008 GCF_015228065.2 Penaeus monodon
ATTATAAGATTTTTATTACAAAATAATAATGATAATAATAACAATAATGATATTAAAACAATATTATAACGATTATTATTATTATTATTATTATTTTTATTATTATTATTATTATTATTATTATTATTATTACAGTTATAATATATTTTTGGGCAATAATACTAATAATTAAAGTAATAATAATAATAATAATAATAATAATAATAATAATAATAATAATAATAATGATAATAATAATAATAATAATAATAATAATAATAATAATAATAATAATAATAATAATATTGATAATAGTAATAATAATAATATTGACAATAATAATGATAATAGTAATAATATTAATAATCATGAAATGTTATCCAAATTCTCTTTATTCTCACTTTTATCATCATTATTGTCATGATTAATAGAATTCTGGTAATTATTATCATTATTACCCCAATAATTGCCAAAATCATCAAATGAATGGAAAAAAAACTCATTTTGGAGTTTACTCTCAAAAGGCTATATTTCGCTAGATTTTGCCGCTTTTTCGACTTTTGGGATTTTTTTTTCTTTTACCTTTTTTATTATTTGTGGACAGAATTCCTGTTATTATCATCATTATTATCATGATTATCATCATTATTATCATCATGATTATCATCATTATTATCGTTATCATTATCTTTATCATCATTATTATCATCATTATCATCATTATTGCAATTATTATCATCAATATTGCAATTATTATCATTATTATTGCAATTATTGCAGTTATAATATATATTTTTACAACTATACTAATAACAACTACAATAATAATAGTAATAACAATAATAATAACAATAATAACGTTTTTATAATAATTATTTATATCATTATTTTAATTAACATCGTTATTACTGTAATTATTACTGTTCTAATAATTATTTTTGCAATTATACTACCAGTAAAAAGAATAATAATGATAATAATAACAATAATAATATTAATAACAATATTATAACGATTATTATTATCATCATTATACTTATTATTATTATTATTGTTATTATTACAGTTATAATATATTTTTGGGTCCTGACTTCTGTGTGTACTGTGGTCCCGTTCTTGGTGTTTTCGTGTGCTCTCCCGACGACGTGTGACACGCTACATCATCATCTGTGGGGTGCACTCTTTTTCTGTCCCAAAGCAGCACTTTGTGAACTCAAAGTGTCAGAGTATAAAAGGACCACTTCACACAGAAGGAACACTGCTTGAATATCCGTACCTCCAGTGTGCTATTTCTTGATTTTAAACTAAGTCAATACTTAGTTTTCTTCCCTCAGCTCGAGGATCCGTACCTCCAGTGTGCTATTTCACGATTTTAAACTAAGTCAATACTTAGTTTTCTTCCCTCAGCTCGAGGATCCGTACCTCCTGGGAGGAAGGTTTATTTCATTAAGTCTCGCCCATAATAATTTCAGGGCCATTTTACTTTTTACTTTGTCTTGATTTGTTGTCCTGATACCTGCCCGACCTTGTGGATGTCAGGCGGTCCGTGATCTTGTGGTCCCTTTTGGTGTTATTCTTTTATTTGGCCTTCGACGCTAAATTATGTTTCTTACATGATATTTCTAATTATTTCTTATGGTTTACACAAGTGCTTTTATGCAGAGTTTATCAGCACTAGTTTGTTTTGCTTTCGTTTTTTGTTTTCAAAGTTAATCTCCATTTTGGGTTGGAGATTAACTTGTTCATATTAGAGATTGGTATGTGTTCGTGCTAACACTCAGTTTAGAAATACTTATGGAGTGAAAATACATTGAGTCATTTTTGAGTATATCTGGTGTGGCTTTCACGTGCATCACCCCCGCTGTGAGCAAATTGGTGATGTACGCATCTGTGAAATTTCCCATGACTGAATTCCTGTAGACCTCCCTAATGAGTGCGATTTGCTCAATAAATAAATATCATGCCATCCTAGAGCTTTCACTCGGTCCCAGTCAAATGAACAAATGATATTTACATCTTAAGTTCTGGTTCTGACCAAGGCTGAATGCTTGAAACGTTCTTGGGCTCGGGTCTCCTTAACAGCACATTGCTGGTTACTCTATCTCGTAACCCCTGAAAGGCTGTAAGAAGGCTAGATGAATTGGAGTATATTAAGCTGATACTCTAGAACAGACCATAACTTTGCTATACCTGGGTTCCCACTTCCAGCAGGTGGAAGCTCAAACTGAAGGGAAGAGGAAGAATTTTATGATCTTGCGTTTTTCTTCCAAACACGTCCACGCAGACGCTCAGCCTACGCTATCTCCCTTTTCAAATTTACACACTTACACATCCAAGGAGGACAAGTGACTCTCCGCGCGTATCTTACCGCACCTTCTCGGTCCCCGTCACCCGTACTACAACAACGTATTACGGCCTCTGGTTCATGGTACGTCAGGATACCGAGGGACCCGGCACCCGAGAACGAAACACCGAGTCGGGCCCCGTTGAAGGTAGCAAAACTAGCCCCAGGAGGAGGGGAGAGATTCAAATTAAAATTAAACCTTTGGAGCAGGTCTACGGCTATAAGTACCTCTGCTGCCGTCCCGCCTGAATCTGTGCCTCGGGGAGCTCCGGTTCCGTGGAACTGTCGCTCCCTACGGCGTCCGCCATTATCGCCGTTTCTGGCGGTGGATCGTTGTGGTTGTGGTTGTGTTCTGTCGTGCCGAACAGCGCAGTGCACCACTGCGCTGTTCAATACTTAGTTTTCTTCCCTCAGCTCGAGGATCCGTACCTCCAGTGTGCTATTACACGATTTTAAACTAAGTCAATACTTAAATTTCTTCCCTCAGCTCGAGGATCCGTACCTCCTGGGAGGAAGGTTTATTTCATTAAGTCTCGCCCATAATAATTTCAGGGCCATTTTACTTTTTACTTTGTCTTGATTTGTTGTCTTGATACCTGCCCGACCTTGTGGATGTCAGGCGGTCCGTGATCTTGTGGTCCCTTTTGGTGTTATTCTTTTATTTGGCCTTCGACGCTAAATTATGTTTCTTACATGATATTTCTAATTATTTCTTATGGTTTACACAAGTGTTTTTATGCAGAGTTTATCAGCACTAGTTTGTTTTGCTTTCGTTTTTTGTTTTCAAAGTTAATCTCCATTTTGGGTTGGAGATTAACTTGTTCATATTAGAGATTGGTATGTGTTCGTGCTAACACTGTTTAGAAATACTTATGGAGTGAAAATACATTGAGTCATTTTTGAGTATATCTGGTGTGGCTTTCACGTGCATCACCCCCGCTGTGAGCAAATTGGTGATGTACGCATCTGTGAAATTTCCCATGACTGAATTCCTGTAGACCTCCCTAATGAGTGCGATTTGCTCAATAAATAAATATCATGCCATCCTAGAGCTTTCACTCGGTCCCAGTCAAATGAACAAATGATATTTACATCTTAAGTTCTGGTTCTGACCAAGGCTGAATGCTTGAAACGTTCTTGGGCTCGGGTCTCCTTAACAGCACATTGCTGGTTACTCTATCTCGTAACCCCTGAAAGGCTGTAAGAAGGCTAGATGAATCGGAGTATATTAAGCTGATACTCTAGAACAGACCATAACTTTGCTATACCTGGGTTCCCACTTCCAGCAGGTGGAAGCTCAAACTGAAGGGAAGAGGAAGAATTTTATGATCTTGCGTTTTTCTTCCAAACACGTCCCTTTTCAAATTTACACACTTACACATCCAATATTCAGCACATACATCCTGTACTTTCCTTCCACCTTCTTTCATACAACATTCACACCCCCATACACAACACACACGGTTCCCAAACCTACAAATCGGGTGGTGGCAGCGTGCCGTAGGCCTGGAACCTTACATCTGTTCACTGCAGACGAATCTTTTCCCAAATAAAATCTATATTCTCGGTTGAGCCCGAACTCAACCAGACATATTGAAGTCTACTGGGTCTACGCCCCGCTACAACTCTCTTTTTGGTAGGCAGCGGTGGGATAGAACAGTATTTTTCATTATATAGTGCCTGGTCAAGCCTTTGTGCAAGTCCATCGCAAGCCAAGTAACAGGTTGCAGAGTAAGTGCTGGGGCGCGAAATGCCTCGTACACGCAATAGCGCCCTAGGAGAACCCACTAATGAGTCCTCGGGTTCCTCTGCAAGGTCCCCGACTTTCCTCGAGCAGATAACGCTCAGTCTTTGACTTTGGGGCAAAGGTTAGAGCCCCTTGACCATCTGTCGCTCTCGATGTATGAAGAGCTGGTGGATAAATTTGAGGGGCTCAATGCCCGGTTCAATACCCTGGAAGGGCAGTACGCCAATATCGTGCGTTTACTGGAGCCCAGGGCATCTGAACATCCTCACGCTCGATCACCAGCTGCGGCCTCTGCATCGCAGGTGGAAGCGGGGGTGCATGCGGCCCCCCCGCCAACCCACGTCCACTGGACCAGGGCATAACCCTACGCGACCCGATCCCGCCTCTTCGGAGGAATCAGGAATTGGAAACCTGGTTGCGACACGTTGAGCAGGCCCATCCTTACGGGACGGATGAGGCTCTGATCCGTGCCGCCCGTGCTAGCTGCAGGGGGACGGCGGACATACTCATTAATTCCCCAGTCTTCGACGGGATCGGGACCTGGGACGAGTTTAAGGAGACCCTTCGACAACGTTTCCGGGGAACGTGCTCGTCGATAGAGTACCTACGGCATTTGGGGTCGTATGTACTCAAAGACACTTCCCCTAGGGACTTCTATCTCGCGGTCGAGATCATGGTGTACCAAGGCATGCGGGATTATCCTGGTGAACTTGGTCCAGCTGAACCTCTGATGTGGAGAACTTTTCTCCAGGGACTCCCGCCCTGGATGCGGGAAAAGCTCCTGCTGGTAGAGGATCAGCCACTTTACCGGGTGGTCGAAGCAGCCCAAAAAGTCTGGTACCATCGGCACTATGCCGGGCGGGTAGAGAAACCCTTGGTCAGTTTCTCGAGCGAGGCAGAGCCTAAACCTCGCTCCTCTACTCCTCGCGAGGGTCGATCCCCGGCAGCTTCCCCTCCGGTTGATCCTCTGGCTGATTTGCCAGTACGCACTCGAGAACCCCGACGCTGGTGTTCCTACCATCAGGTAGCTACGCATGACGCTTCCGAGTGTCGTGCGGTGCGGGAGGGTAATCAGTGCAACCGATGTGGCCGCCGAGGGCATGTGGCTGGGCGGTGCTTTTTTCGTGCCGAACAGCGCAGTGGTGCACTGCGCTGTTCGGCACGACAGAACACAACCACAACCACAACGATCCCCCCAGAAACCGCGATAATGGCGGACGCCCTAGGGAGCGACAGATCCACGGAACCGGAGCTCCCGAGGCACAGATTCAGGCGGGACGGCAGCAGAGGTACTTATAGCCGTAGACCTGCTCCAAAGGTTTAATTTTAATTTGAATCTCTCCCCTCCTCCTGGGGCTAGTTTTGCTACCTTCAACGGGGCCCGACTCGGTGTTTCGTTCTCGGGTGCCGGGTCCCTCGGTATCCTGACGTACCATGAACCAGAGGCCGTAATACGTTGTTGTAGTACGGGTGACGGGGACCGAGAAGGTGCGGTAAGATACGCGCGGAGAGTCACTTGTCCTCCTTGGGCAGGGCGATTCGTGCGATGTCTTGTGAATGGCGGGGAAAGCGGACTGGCTTGTGTTGAGAGCGACACAGCCAAGCTCCTGGTACCTCGTTCGTTGGTGGACCTCTCCCTACCGGAGGTTGACGTTTGGGTCGTCAACGATCAGGGAGCTCCGGTTGAGATCGAGCAATGAATCATCCTCGGCTATGCGGCGATCGTGGAGGTTTCACCTAATTGTCTTGAATACGACGAGGAATCTATGGACCAGGATTCCGGCGTCAACCCGGAAGATGTGGGCTCATTCTTCTGGGATAGTCGGGGAGCTTTTGGCGTGGCTTCCCCGACTCCAGTCGATGATGGAAGCGAACCAGATGTTCTGATGGCGAGCTTCGAGGACCATTTCGATTTTACATATGGACTTAACGACTTTGGCTACAACACGGATGAGTTTGAGGTCTTCCCGGTATGTTCTTTCGAGAATGAGGAACTCCCCTCATCAGCAGGGGCGGCTGTCGTTCCCCGGGTGGATCTTGCTCACCTGTCCTCAGTTCAGCGTGAACAGCTCATGCAGGTACTTGATTGTTACCCAGATCTGTTTAACGAAGAGCTGCCTCCGGGTGTGGTGCCACACATGAAGCATAAGATCAAAACCACGGACGACCAACCTGTCCATGTGAAACAATGGCGCCTCCCGGAGAGTACGCGGCAGTATATTCGTGCAGAGTGCGACAAGATGCTTTCTTGCTCCCCATGGCTTGCTCCCGCTGTGCTTGTGAAAAAGAATGACGGTACGACACGATTCTGCGTCGACTACCGTGCCTTGAACGCGTAAACGGTTTTCAGACGCGTATCCCATACCCAGGATGGACGCTGCCATTGATCAGCTGGCGGGTAAATCTTGGTTTAACATCCTCGACGCCAAAAGCGCATACTGGACCGTTGAGGTGGATGAGAGGGACCGAGAAAAGCTTTCTCGGACGGCTCCCGTCTCTTTCAGTTCTCGCGTATGCCCTTTGGATTGACGACGGCCCCGTCAACTTTTCAGAGGGATATCGCCGCCGTTCTCAACCAGGTATTGGGCCACCATGCGCTGGCATATCACGACGACGTCGTGATGTACAGCTCAGGGTTTGAGCAGCACCTATCCCACCTCAATGCCGTGTTGCAGTTACTCGCTGGAACGGGGTTCAGGCTTAACCTCTCCAAGTGTCACTTCGCAACCGATACTTTTCGTTTTCTTGGCCACCTGATTACACCGGCCGGTGTTTTGCCTGACCCCGATAAAGTTACAGTGATACGAGCCATAAAAACACCACGCAGTCAACGGCACGTTCGCCAGTTCTTGGGGGCAACTGGTTTTTTTTCGCAAGCATGTGCCCAATTATGCAAGAATCGCATCTCCCCTTACTTGAATCCTGAAAAAAGATACAAAATTTTCATGGGGCAAACCTCAACACGAACGACTTAAGCAAATGCTTGCCACCGCACGTTGCTTAATCCAGCCAAATTTTGAGGAACCATTTGAGCTTCACACCGATGCCTTGGGCACGGCGATTGGTGCTTGTCTCATGCAGCTGGATAAGGATGGAGACCTCCATCCAGTTGCATATTTTTCTTGGAAGCTAAGGGACGCCAGGTACCCGACCATCGACCTGGAAGCTCTCGCTGTGGTTGAGAGCGTTAGGCATTATCACCCTTACCTGTATGGGAGACGGTTCCGTATCTTTACAGATCACAGACCTTTGGTATCTCTTCCACAAGCCAACAGCATCGGTAAGGAGGACGCGATGGGCACACGAACTGACATTCTACGACTTCGAGCTTCTCTATAAACCAGGTCGGGTCCATCACGTCCCTGACTTGCTCAGTCGTCAGATCGCGCCCATTGATGACCTTGATAGCCCCTGACTTGGTGGAGCATCATCAACGAGACGATTCCCTTTGGCAGCAGCTCATAGAGTATCTGGAGGAGGGCCGTCTTCCGCCGAAGCGTATCCCTCTTCCACTCGAACAATTCGAACTTCGGGACCGAGTACGAACGGGTCATGCTTCAACTCGTAATCCCAAAGTCGCTGCGCGGCGCCGCTTTGGATGCGGTTCATGCCGTTCCGTCTGCCGTACATCAAGGTGTCGCCACCTTCAGGTGAAGTCGCTCTTCACCACAGTCTATCATCCGCAGGCCAACGGTATGGTGGAGAGGGTGAACCGGGTGGTCAAGGACGCCCTGAGCACGCTCCAGATGGATGATCCCGATGGTTGGGACGATCTATTACCGTATCATCAATTCCTCCATACACCGGAGCGTAAATGACGTCCCATTGTACCTTCTCACAGGTCGGGACAGTCATTTCCCGCTTGTGGGGTCAAACCACACGATCTATTCCGAAGGGGCCTTGTCTTCACTCCGTGCAGCTCGGGTGGCAGCTAGCGAGGCCGCCCGAAAAGCTTGTGAGCGTTGGACCGCCGATCACGATCGAAGACGGCGGGCTCGACCGCGGGAGTATAACGAAGGGGATCTGGTCTTCGTGCATCGTAGCGTTATTCTGCACCCCAGTCATGGAACCAGACCCCTGGGTCCCTGATGGTTAGGGCCAGTCCGGATTTTGAAAAAGCCCGGACCCGTGATAATGGTGAGGAGACCACATTCAAATGAGCAGGAAGTCACTCTGCACCCCAATAAATTCAAGGCATTTCGGGTAAGTGCGCAATTCGTCCCCCCGGACGACTTTCCCCGTTTGGACGGCACTTTCCCTCCGGACCCGGAGCCTGACATGGGGGGTAGACGATGAGCCATGGGACCCTGGGTCTGACTGGGACAAGTAATGGGCAAACCACTCTTCCTTATCTTCCACCCACCATTATCTTCCTTCTTTCAGAGCCCCAGCGGATTGCATGCTGTCCCTTGTGAATTACCAGTCTTTCCTGTAACATAACCCTGTATGGCTTGGATCCTAACACGCTTGCAGCCTGTTCTCTTTCAGAACATTGCCTTCATCCTGGCCGTGGAAACCGGGATTAGTCTTGACGATAGTCAACCCGATAACACGTCACTAATCCCGTCTTTTTCCTGCTAATCTTGCCATATTCAGTCGTCCTGTTTCTCCTACTTCTTTCTAATCTATTTCTACTTTCTCAGATCATCTCCAGATGGACGGCAGCCGGGCCCATCAGCCAGCTTCTGTTCTGTGAAGTGATCCTATGTCTGATAGTTCACACCGCCCTTGAGCCACGCGGGACTACTTGTTTTCTCACCTCTCTGGCAGGGTCACACTGTCGTCACCAATGTCCTGGATGTCTGCAAGAGCCTGTGCAGATAAGAATTTATTTATTTTAAGTCTGACCACGCTATGCATCGTCTTTAGGATTCAGTCACGAGAGTCCTCTTGGAGCGATTATAAACCCCGATCGACAGTGTCCCGGAGCTGAGGTCGGTCTACGCTCTTTCCCAATGACGGGAACGTAGAGGTGGTCTTTGTACAAAGTCTCGTTACTTGGATGGTGTTGAAGTCTCCGAGAAAAAATTTTAAAATTATTTTTTTCCCAAGTCCCATACCGTAGATAGTTACAGCCCGAAATGTACATCTGTTCACTGCAGACAAATCTTTTCCCAAATAAAGTCTATATTCTCGGTTAAGCCCGAACTCAACCAGACATATTGAAGTCTACTGGGTCTACACCCCACTAAAATCATCTTTATTATTGTTATCATCATCATTATCATCATTATCATCATAATTATCATCATTATTGCAATTATTATCATCATTATTGCAATAATTATCATTATTATTGCAATTATTGCAGTTATTATATATATTTTTGCAACTATACTAATAACAACTACAAAAATAATAGTAATAACAATAATAATTACAATAATGTTTTATAATAATTATTTATATCGTTATTTTAATTAATATCGTTATTTCTGTAATTATTACTGTTATAATAATTATTTTTGCAATTATACTACCAGTAAAAATAATAATAATGATAATAATAAGAATAATAACATTAAGAAATTAGTATTATTATTATTATACTTATTATTATTATTATTGTTATTATTACAGTTATAATATATTTTTGGGCAATAATACTAATAATTAAAGTAATAATAATGATAATAATAATAATAATAATAATAATAATAGTAATAGTAATAATAATAATAGCAACAACAACAATAATAATAATGATAATAACAATAACAATAATAATAGTAATAATAATAATAATAATAATAATATATAATAATAATAAAAAATAATAATTATATAATGATTATAATAATGATAATAGTAATAATATTAATAATCATCAAATGTTATCGAAATTCTATTTATTCTCACTTTTATCATCATTATTGTCATGATTAATAGAGTTATGGTAATTATTATCATTATTACCCTAATAATTTCCAAAATCATCAAATGAATCGTAAAAACGTCATTTTGGAGTTTACTCTCAATAGGCTATTTCGCTAGATTTTGCCGCTTTTTCGACTTTTGGGATTTTTTTTCTTTTCCCTTTTTTTATTATACATGGACACAATTCCTGTTATTATCATCATTATTATCATGATTATCATCATTATTACCGTTATCATCATCATTATCAACATCATTATCATCATTATTGCAATTATTATCATCATTATTGCAATTATTATCATCATTATTGCAATTATTATAATCATTATTGCAATTATTGCAGTTATAATATATGTTTTTGCAACTAAACTAATAACAACTACAAAAATAATAGTAATAACAATAATAATTACAAAAATAACGTGTTTTTTAATAATAATTTATATCATTATTTTAATTAATATCGTTATTACTGTAATTACTAATGTTATAATTTTTATTTTTGCAATTATACTACCAGTAAAAATAATAATAGTGATAATAAAAAAAATAATAACGTTAATAACAATATTATAACGATTATTATTATTATTATTATTACTATTATTATATTATTATTATTGTTGTTATTATTACAGTTCTAATATATTTTTTGGCAAAAATACTAATAATCATAGTAATAATAATAGTAATAATAATGATAAAAAAAATAATAATAATAATAATAATAATAATAATAATAATAATAATAATGATCTTTATTCTCAATTTTATCATGATTATTGTCATGATTAATAGAATTCTGGTAATTATTATCATTATTACCCTAATAATTTCCAAAATCATCAAATGAATCGGAAAAAAGGTCATTTTAGACTATACTCTGAAAAGGCTATGTTTCGCTAGATTTTGCCGCTTTTTCGAATTTTGGGATTTTTTCCTTTTACCTTTTTTATTTTATTACCTTTTTATCATCATTATTATCATGATTATCATCATTATTATCGTTATCAACATCATTATCATCATTATCATCATCTTCATCATCATTACTGCAATTATTATCATCATTATTGCAATTATTATCATTATTATTGCAATTATTGCAGTTATAATATATATTTTTGCAACTATACAATAATAACGTTTTTATAATAATTGTTAATATCATTATATTAATTAATATCGTTATTTCTGTAATTATTACTGTTATAATAATTATTTTTGCAATTATACTACCAGTAAAAATAATAGCAATGATAATAATAACAATAATAATATTAATAACAATATTTTAGCGATTATTATTATTATACTTATTATTATTATTATTGTTATTAATACAGTTATAATATATTTTTTGGCAATAATACTAATGATTAAAGTAATCAGAATAATAATAATAATAATAATAATAGTAATAATAATAATAATAATAATAATAATGATTCTGATAATGATAATAGTAATAATATTAATAATCATCAAATGTTATCCAAATTTTCTTTATTCTCACTTTTATCATCATCATTGTCATGATTAATAGAATTTTTGTAATTATTATCATTATTACCATAACAATTGCCAAAATCATGAAATGAATCGGAAAAACGTCATTTTGGAGTTTAGTCTCAAAAGCCTATATTTCGCAAGATTTTGCCGCATTTTCGAATTTCGGGATTTTTTTTCTTTTACCTTTTTTATTATATATGGACATAATTCCTGTCATTATCACCATTATTATCATGATTATCATCATCATTATCGTTATCATCATCATTATCATCATTGTCATCATTATTATCATTATCATCATCATTATCATCATTATTGCAATTATTATCATCATTATTGCAATTATTATCATTACTATTGCAATTATTGCAGTTATAATATATATCTTTGCTACTATACTAATAACAACTACAAAAATAATAGTAATAACAATAATAATTACAATAATAACGTTTATATGAAAAAATTATAAAATTATTTAAATTAATATCGTTATTACTTTAATTATTGCTATTATAATAATTATTTTTGCTACTATACTACCAGTAAAAATAATAATAATGATAGTAATAACAATAACAATAATTAATAACAATATTGTAACGATTATTCTTATTCTTATTCTTATTCTTATTATTATTATTGATATTATTACAGTTATGATATATTTTTTGGCAATAATGCTAATAATTAAAGTAATAATAGTAATAATAATAATAATAATAATAATTATAATAATAATAATAATAATAATAATAATAATAATAATAATAATAATGATAATAGTAATAATATTAATAATCAGCAAATGTTATCTAAATTCTCTTTATTCTCACTTTTATCATCATTATTGTCATGCTTAATAGAATTCTGGTAATTATTATCATTATTACCCTAATAATTGCGAAAATCATCAAACGAATCGGAAAAAAAACGTAATTTTCCATTATACTCTCAAAACGCTATTTCGCTAGATTTGACCGCTTTTTCTACTTTTGGGATTTTTTTCTTCTACTTTTTTTATTATATATGGACACAATTCCTGTCATTATCATCATTATTATCATGATTATCATCATTATTATCGTTATCATCATCATTATCATCATTATCATCATCATTATCATCATTATTGCAATTATTATCATCATTACTGCAATTATTATCATTATTATTGATATTATTGTAGTTATAATGTATATTTTTGCAACTATACTAATAACAACTACAAAAATAATTGTAATAATAATAATAATTACAATAATAACGTACTTATAATAATTATTTATATCATTATATTAATTAATATCGTTATTACTGTAATTATTACTGTTATAATAATTATCTTTGCAATTATACTACCAGTAAAAATAATAATAATGATAATAATAACAACAATAATATTGATAACAGTATTATAACGATTATTATATTATTATTATTATTATTATTATACTTATTATTATTATTATTGTTATCATTACAGTTATAATATATTTTTTAGCAATAATACTAATAATTAAAGTAATAATAATAATAATAATAATAATAACAATAATAATAATAATAATAATAATGATAATAATAATAATAATAATAATAATGATAATAATGATAATAATAATGTTAATAGTAATAATTATCATTATTACCCTAATTATTGCCAAAATCATCAAATGAATGGAAAAAAACTCATTTTGCAGTTTACTCTGAAAAGGCTATATTTCGCTAGATTTTGCCGCTTTTTCGACTTTTGGGATTTTTTTTCTTTTACCTTTTTTACTATATATGGACACTATTCCTGTCATTATCATCATTATTATCATGATTATTATCATTATTATCGTTATCATCATCCTTATCATCATTATCATCATCATTATCATCATTATTGCAATTATTATCATCATTATTGGAATTATTATCATTATCATTGCAATTATTGTATATTTTTGCAACTATACTAATAACAACTACAATAATAATAGTAATAAAAAAAAAAAATTTTAAAATTTATATCATTATCTTATCTAATATCGTTATTAATATTATAATAATTATTTTTGCAATTATACTATCAGTAAAAATAATAATAATGATAATAATAACAATAATAATATCAATAACAATATTATACCGACATCGTTATTGTCATGATTAATACAATTCTTATAATTATTATTATTACCTTAGTAATTGCCAAAATCATCATTGAAATCGAAAAAATAGGGTTTCCAGTATTTTCTCAAAACACCATGTTTCGCTAGATTTTGGCGGTTTTTCTAATTTTGGGATTTTCTTCCTTTGTTTTTTTATTATAAATGGAGACGATTACTATTATTATAATGATTATTATCATCATTATCATCGTTATCAACATCATTATCAGAATTATCAGCATTTTTATATATTTTTTCATCATTATTATCATTATCATTGCAATTATTTCAGCTATGATATATATATTTTTTTGCAATATACTAATAATAACCAAATTAATAATAGTAATTCTATAATCATTATTTATATCATTATTTTAATTATTATCGTTATTATTCTATTTTTTACAGTTATAATAAGTATTTTTGCAATTATACTAATAATAAAAGTAATAATAATGACAATAATAACAATAATAATAACAATAACAATATCATAAGAACTATTATTATTATCATCATCCTTATTATCATCATTTTTGTTATTGTAGTGGACTGTGGGGTTATAATGAAAAAAAAATTAACACAAATTTATGGATTTCTTCTTCAGCAGCCCGACCTCGTGTATAAGCCGCGGTGTCGCCTTGGAAAAACTCTACGGTACCTCACTCCAGGTTTAAGTATAGACCTACTAACTTTCCTGTCCTTAATACAAGCTGGATGGAGCGGGGATATTTAGTTTACATTTATATATATATATATATATATATATATATATATATATATATATATATATATATATATTTCTCCTGTTTTATCTTTTCGTGTTCTATGGAAGCCTATTAGCATTAATTATGAGAGCACCTCTCTATGTAGTGCCACATTCATCACCACGTGGGAGCGTGTTAAGGGCCATAGGCTTGAGGAACCCAGAACGAAAGAAACTAATTTGGTTATAGCTTTTTAGTTTTCTTTTAATTAGTGTTATTAGCATTTTTTATAACTAAATTAATTTTCTAAAACAAACTTGACTTTAAAGGGATATTTTCCCACCTAATCGTTATGGTTTGCCTGGCCAAAGAGAGAAAAAAAAAACACATAAAGATTCGTATCTTGTATAATTAGGCGGTTCTCGCCTTCTCGGACAGTAGCCGTTGCAGGCTGAGGCAGGAGGCACCCTAGACTGGGCTGTCCTCTGTTTTTTGTGTCCCCCCTTTTTTTCGGATCTAATTACGGCCCACCTTCGAGGAAGGTATTATGGTTTTCGAGAACTTTTTTTTTCGTAGCAGAGTGTTCATCTAGATGAATATACACTCGGGCGAGTGAATATTAGGCTGGTGCTCTTTTATTGTCGTAATGGCTTTCATTTTTTATTTTTTATTGTCGTTATTAGTAGTATAATTTAAAAAAAAAAAAATGTCATAGCTGCAATAACTGCAATGATAATATTAATAATGATGATAAAAATTGCGATAATGATGATAAAGATGATAATAATGCTGATAATGATGATAATGATGACGATAACGATGATAATGATGATAATGATGATGATAATAATAATGATAATAATAGTAGTCGTATCCATTTATAATAAAAACGGAAAAAGAAAAAAATTCCCAAAAGTCGAAAAAGCGGCGAAATATAGCCCTTTGAGAGTATACTCCAAACCCCTGTTTTTTTCGATTTCTTTGATGATTTTGGTAATATATAATAATTATCAGAAATTTATTAATCATGACAATAATGATAATAAATGAGAATAATGGGAATTTTGATAAATTTTTTATTATTACTATTATTATTATTATTATTATATTATTATTATTATTATTATTATTATTATTATCATTAGTTTTATTATTTGTATTATTACAAAAAATGTATTATAACTGTAATAATAACAATAATGATAATAATAATAATAATAATAATAATAATAATAATAATAATAATAATAATAATAGTTCTCATAATATTGTTATTATTATTGTTGTTATTATTGTCATTTTCATTGTTTTTATTAATAGTATAATTGCAAAAAATATATAATAGCTGCAATAATTGCAATGATAATGATAATAATGATGATAATAATGATGATAATGATGATAACGATGATATTAATCCTGATAATAATAGTAATCGTGTCCATTTATAATAAAAAAGTGGAAAAAAAATCCCAAAAGTCGAAAAAGCGGCAAAATCTAGCGAAATATAGCCTTTTGAGAGTATACTCCAAAATGGTGATTTTGGCAATTATTTGGGTAAAAATGATAATAATTATCAGAAATGTATTAGTCATGACAATAATGATGATAAAAAAGATATTAATGAGAATTTTGATAAAATTTTACCTTTATTACTATTATTATTATTATTATTATTATTATTATTACTATTATTATTATTATTGCTATTATTATTATTATTATTATTATTATATTTTATTACTTTTATTATTAGTATTATTACAAAAAAATGTATTATAACGAAAATAATAACAATAATAACGATAATAATAATAATAATAATAGTTCTCATAATATTATTATTATTATTATTATTATTATTAATATTATTACTTTTATTATTAGTATTATTGCAAAAAAAATGTATTATAACTGTATAAATAATGTAGTGGATTGATCCTTAAGACATTTAATTTTCATTATTCGTGTCTTAGCTGTGAAGATATGTACATCAGTAGCGCTCACTGCCACCACCCGTTTAATACGTACAGTTAGAAGGTGTAATCAAGTGTTGTAATGTGTAATCAAGTGTTGTGGAAATGAGGGACAGGTCATGTTCAAATGTTGGAGTGTGTGTGGTGTAAAATGTATGAAACAGCGAGAGAAAAGAATGGTAAGTCGTAACCTGAGCGAGGAGACGAGCACGGGGATTTCACCACGTGTAAAGGATTTCGGAATTAACAATTTGTTTATCAATCAACAAAGGTATCAGTATTTACTTCCCTTACAGGCCAATCAGCAAAGCTCATCAGTATTTACTTCCCTTACAGGCCAATCAGCAAAGCTTATCAGTATTTAAGAATAAGTGGAAAAAACATCACAGAACCTGAATTATAAAAGGCACAAGTTTAAAAAGTTAAGACACAAAGCAGATCCCTTAAAATCACAAGACTAAAATGGAACTGAAAACTAGTTCCTTTTGTTTAAGACTTTAAAATCCATAAAAAATGAAAGCCATTACGACAATAAAAGAGCACCAGCCTAATATTCACTCGCCCGAGTGTATATTCATCTAGATGAACACTCTGCTACGAAAAAAAAAGTTCTCGAAAACCATAATACCTTCCTCGAAGGTGGGCCGTAATTAGATCCGAAAAAAAGGGGGACACAAAAAACAGAGGACAGCCCAGTCTAGGGTGCCTCCTGCCTCAGCCTGCAACGGCTACTGTCCGAGAAGGCGAGAACCGCCTAATTATACAAGATACGAATCTTTATGTGTTTTTTTTTTCTCTCTTTGGCCAGGCAAACCCTAACGATTAGGTGGGAAAATATCCCTTTAAAGTCAAGTTTGTTTTAGAAAATGAATTTAGTTATAAAAAATGCTAATAACACTAATTAAAAGAAAACTAAAAAGCTATAACCAAATTAGTTTCTTTCGTTCTGGGTTCCTCAAACCTATGGCCCTTAACACGCTCCCACGTGGGGATGAATGTGGCACTACATAGAGAGGTGCTCTCATAATTAATGCTAATAGGCTTCCATAGAACACGAAAAGATAAAACAGGAGAAATATATATATATATATATATATATATATATATATATATATATATATATATATATATATATATATATATATATATAAATGTAAACTAAATATCCCCGCTCCATCCAGCTTGTATTAAGGACAGGAAAGTTAGTAGGTCTATACTTAAACCTGGAGTGAGGTACCGTAGAGTTTTTCCAAGGCGACACTGTAGTGATCTTTGATTGATTAAGCAAGCAAACTAATTTAGTTATTCTTAATGATTTATTAGTTAAAAATACCAACGGAGCGGGCCGAGCGGTAAGCACCCTCCGAAGGCATGGTGGGTCGGGGATAAATCTTGCTCTTGAATTTCAGATTGTATATATATATAAATCAAAGAGCCTGGGCACAACTCTTTGTTAAAAGAAAAACACACGGTAAAAAAAACAGGACATAAAATGAATATTTAATTAAGTGGCATGAGCAATAATCAAACAGGACAAATTTATAACAGAGCTTGTGTATACAACTGCATCATACTACTTATCTTACAATGAGTGTCTCGTTCCGTCCATTCACCACTGGATACACAAATAAAAGGGCTCGAGTACGGCCTCTCTCCAATTCGTTTTACAGCAGGAGGCTCCCTATTCCGGCAGTCTTCCGTCCAGGATCTCTGGCTTACGGAAAGAAGTCTCATGCTATAAGCAAACGCTATAAGGAGAACAGACTCCGGTTCCGAGA
>NW_023656029.1:54108-96608 GCF_015228065.2 Penaeus monodon
AATAAAAATTGTAATTTTAATATGAATAATAATAATATAATATAATAATAATTAATAATAATAATAGTTAATAATATTCAATGTTGATCAAATTCCTTTATTCTCACTTTTACCATCATTAATTGTTATGATTAATACAATTCCTGGTATTACGTATCATTATTACCTTCAAATTGCCGAAATCACCAAAGAAATCGAAAAAACGTCATTTTGGCGTATATTCTCAAAGGCTATATTTCGCTAGATTTTTGCCGCTTTTTTCGACTTTTTGGAATGTTTTTCTTATACCTTTTTTATATGATATATGGCCACAATTCCTGTTATTATCCTCATTATTATCATGATTACATCATTATTATCGTTTATCATCATCATTATCCTCTTATCCATCATATCATCATCTTATCATCATTATTGCAATTATTTCTTCATCACTTATGTGCAATGTTATCATTATTATATGCAATTATTTGAGTTATCGTATATATTTTTGCAATAATACTATAACCACACCAATAATAATAGTAATAACAATAATATACAATAATAACGATTTTTAATATTATTTATATCATTATCTTATATAGTATCGTTATTACTTGTATTATTACTGTTTTAATAATTATTTTTGCAATTATACTACCAGTACAAATAATAATGATGATAACAATTACAATAATAATACTCATAACAATATTATAACCTACAGCATTATTATTATTATACTTAGACTTATTATTAGTTTGTTATTATTACAGTTATAAGAGATTTTTTGGCATAATACTAATAATTACGATAATAGTAATAATAATACTATAATACTAATAATAATAATAAATAATAATAATAAATATAATAACTAATAATAATAATAATATTTAATACTATTCAAATGGTTCGCAAAATTCTCTTTATCTCCTTTTACCATCATTATTGTTTTTATGATTAATACAGATTCTGGTATTATTATCCTATTAACCCTAATATTCCGAAATCACCAAAGAAATCGAAAAACGTCATTTTGGAAGTATACTCTCAAAAGGCTCATATTTTCGCTAGAATTTTTCACTTTTTTTTCGCCTTTTTGGGAATGTTTTTTTCTTATACCTTTTTTATCTTATATATGGACACGAATCCTGTTATTATCATCGTATTATCATGCTTATCATCATTATTATCGTTATCATCATCATTATCATCATTATCATCATCATTATCATCATATTGCAATTATTATCATCATTATTGCAATTGTTATCATTATTATTGCATTATTTGAGTTATAGTAATATATTTTTATGCAATACTACTAATAACCACAACAATAATACTAGTAATAACAATAATAATCAATACTAACGATTTTATAATAATTATTTTTTTATATCATTATCTTAATTAGTATGTTATTACTGTAATTATTACTGTTATAAATATATTTTTGGGGCAATTATACACCAGTCCAAATAATAATGATGATAAATAATTACATAATAATACTAATACAATATTATACCACTAGCATTATTTTATTATACTTTATACTTATTATTATTATTGTTATTAATTACGTTATAAAGATTTTTTTTTGCAATATACTAATATTAAGATTAAATAGTAATAATATAATAATATTAATAATAATAATAAATAATAATTAATAATAATAAATAATTAATAATACTAATAATAATAATAAGAATAATAATAATAATAATGTTAATAATATTTCAAATGTTTTATCAAAACTCTCTTTATTCTCACTTTTACCATCATTATTGTTAGGAGTAATACATTCTGGTAATTATTATCATTATTACCCTAATATTGCCGAACACCAAGAACCGAAAAAACGTCATTTTGGAGTATACTCTCAAAAGGCGAATATTTCGCTAATTTGCCGCTTTTTCGCTTTGGGATGTTTTTCTTAAACTTTTTTATATTATTATGGACGCAATTCCCTTTATTAACATTATCATCATGAATATCATCAGTATTGTCATCATCATCATCATCATCATCATTATCATCATTTCATCATCATGATCATCATTATTGCAATTATTATCATCCTTATTGCATTTGTTTATCATTATTATTACAATATTGGAGTTATAAGTATTTTTTGCAATAATTACTAATAACCCAACAATAATAATATAATAACAATAATAATACCAATAAAATGATTTAATCCTAATTATTTATATCATTATCTAAATTAGTTATCGTTTATTACTGTAATTGATTACTGTTATAATAATTTTTTTTGCGATTATATACTACCAGTACAATAATAAGATGATATAATTACAATACTAATACTAATAACATATTATAACCACTAGCATTATTTATTATTAATACTTATACTTATTATTATTATTGTTATTATAACAGTTATAATAATTTTTTGGCAATAATACTAATACTTAGATCAGAGTAATAATGAATAAGAATAATAATAATAATAATAATAATAATAATATAATATTATAATCATAATAATATTTAATAACTTTCAAATGTTATCAAAATTCTCTTTATTCTCACTTTTTACCATCATTATGGTTATGATTAATACATTCTGGTAAGTATTATCATTAATACCCTAATAATTGCCCGAATCCCAAAGAACTCGACAAAAAACGCGTCATTTTGGGAGTTACCTCAAAAGGCTATTTTTCGTCTAGATTTTGCGCATTTTCGACTTTTGGGAATGTTTTCTTGACCTTTTTTATATTATATATGGACACTATTCCTGTTTATTAATCATCATTATTATCATGATTCTCATCATTATTATCGTTATCATCATCATTACATCATTATCATCATCATTATCATCATTATTTGCAATGTTATCATTATTATTGCAATTATTGGATTTATAGTAGATATTTTTGCAATAATACTAATACCCACAACAATATCATAGTAATAACATTAATACTAACAATAATAACGATTTATGATATTATTTATATCATTATCTGAATTAGTATCGTTATTACTGTAATTATTATACTGTTATAATAATTATTTTGCAATTATACCTACCATACAATAATAATGAAGGCTAATTATTACAATAATGTGATACTAATAACAATATTATAAACCACTAGCATTATTAATTATTATACTATACTTATATTATTCTTGTATTATTACAGTTTAATAGATTTTTGGCAATAATACTATATTTAAGATAATAGTAATATATAATAATATAACATAATATAATGTAATACAATAATATAATAATATAATAATAATAATAATAATAATCATAAGACTATCATAATAATATTCAAATGTTATCAAAACTCTCTTTATTCTCACTTTTACCATCATTATTGTTATGATTAATACTTCTGGTCATATTATCAGTATTACCCTAATAATAATTGCCTGAAATCACCAAAGAATCGAAAAAAACGTCATTTTTGGAGTATACTCTCAAAACCAAACAATTAATAATAGTAATAAAAATAATATACCAAATAATAAACTATTTTATGATAATTGTTTTATATCATTAATAATTATATTATCATCATCATTTCGCTAGATTTTGCCGTTTTTATTTTTTCGACTTTTGGGGGAATGTTTTTTCTTATACCTTTTTTATATTATATATGGAAACCATTCTGTTATTATCATCATTATTATCTCATGATTTCATCATATTATCGTTATCATCATCATTATCATCATTATCATCATTATCCTCATCATTAGTCGATCATTATTGCATTATTAGCATCATTATTGCAATGTGTTATCATTATTATTGCAATTATTGGAGTTATATATATATTTTTGCAATAATACTAATAACCACAGAATAATATAGTAAGTAACATAATAATACATAATAACGATTTTATACTAATTATATTATCATTATCTTAATTAGTATCGTTATTACTGTAATTATTACTATTATAATAATTATTTTGCAATTATACTACCAGTACAAATAATAATGATGATATAATTACATAATCATACTAATACACTAACTACATTATTAATTATTATACTTATTCTTATTATATTTTGTTATTCTTACAGTTATAATAGATTTTTTGGCAATAATACTAATAATTAAGATAATAGTATAATAATATAATAATAATAATAATATAATAATCATAATAATAATAATAATAATAATAATAATAAAACTACTAATAATATTAATTATTCAAATGTTATCAAAATTACTCTTTCTCGCACTTTTACATCATATTGTTATGATTAATACAATTCTGGTATTATTATCATTATTACCCTAATAATTGCCCGACATCACCAAATAAATCGAAAAACTCATTTTGGAGTATACTCTCAAAAGGCTATATTTCGCTAGATTTTGCGCTTTTTTCGAACTTTTGGGAATGTTTTTTGTTTCTTATAACCTTTTTTATATTACATATCGGCACAATTCCTGTTTAATTACACATCATTATTATCATGATTTCATCATTATTATCGTTTATCATCATCATTATCATCATTATATCACATTATCATCATTATTGCAATTATTATCATCAATTATTGCAATTGTTATCATTATTATTGCAAATTATTGGAGTTATAGTATATATTTTTGCAATAATACTAATACCACAACAAGTAATAATAGTATCACCATAATATACAATAATAACGATTTTATAATAATTATTTTATATCATTATCTTAATTAGTATCGTTATTACTGTAATTATTACTGTTCTAATAATTATTTTTGCAATTATAACTACCATTACAAAAATAATGATTATAATGAATTACAATATTATTATTATAACTTATACTTATTATTATTATGTTATTATTATGCAGTTTATAATGATTTTTTGGCATAATACTAATAGATTAAGAATAATAATAATAATATAATAATAATAATAAAATAATCATAATAAAATAATATATAATAATAATAATAATATAATATTCAAAATGTTATCAAAATTCTCTTTATTCTCACTTTCCATCATTATGTGTTACGATTAATACAATTCTGGTAATTATTATCATTATTACCCTAATATTGCGAATCACTAAAGAATCGAAAAAACAATCCATTTTGGAGTATACTCTCAAAAGGCTATATTTCGCTAGATTTTGGGCCAGCTTTTTCGACTTTTGGAATGTTTTTTCTTATACCTTTTGTATATTATATATGACACAATTCCTGTTATTATCATCATTATTATCATGATAATCATCATTATTATCGTTATCATCATCATTATCATCATTATCCTCATATCATCATCATTATCACATTATTGTAATTATTATCATCATATATTCAATTGTTTATCATTATTATTGCAACTATTGAGTTATATTATATATATTTTTTGCAATACTACTAATAACCACGAAACAATATCATAGTAATATCACAATAATAATAACCATAATAACGATTTTATAATAATTATTTATATCATTATCTTTTAGTATCGTTATTAACTGTAATTATTACTGTTTATAATAATTTATTTTTTGCAATTATACTACCAGTAACAAAATAAATAATGATGATCATAATTACAATAATAATACTAATACAATATTATTACCCTAGCAGATTCTTATTATCTTATACTTTATCATTATATTGTTATTATTACAGTTATAATAGATTTTTTGGCATAATACTAATAATTAAGATAATAGTAATAATACTAATAATATAATAATAATAAATAATAAAAAATAATAATATAATAATATAAAATCTAATATTAATAATAATTCAAATGTTATCACAATTTTCTTTATTCTCCACTTTTACCATACATTATTGTTATGATTATACAATTCTGGTATTATTATCTTATTAACCCGAATAATTGGCCGAAAATCACCAAAGAAATCGAAAGAACGTCCATTTTGGAGTATACTCTCAAAAGGCTAATATTTCGCTAGATTTTGCGCTTGGGTTTCGAAATTTGGAATGTTTTTTTCTTATACCTTTTTTATATTAGATATGGACCACAATTCCTGTTATTATCATCATTATTATCATGATTATCATCATATTATCGTTTATCATCATCATTATCATCATTATCATCATTATCATCGTTCATTATCATCATTATTGCATTATTATCATCATTATTTCAATTGGTTATCTTATTTTGCAATTCTTGGAGTTATAGTATTTTTTTGCACTAATACTAATAACCACAACAATAAAAATAGGTAATAACAATAATAATTACAATAATAACGATTTTATAATATTATTTTATCAATTATCTTAAGTAGTATCGTTCTTACTGTATTATTACTGTTATAATAATTATTTGTTTGCAATTATACTCCAGTACAAATACTAATGATGATATAATTTACAATAATAATACTAATAACATATTATAAGCACTAGCTTATTATTATTTACTTATACTATTATTATTATTGGTTTATGATTACAGTTATAATAGATTTTTTGGCAATTTACGAATATTAAGATAAAGTAATAATAATAATAATAATAATAATAATAATAATAATAATATAAAAAAAAAAAAAAAAAAAAAATATAATAATATAATATTCAAATGTGTTATCAAAATTCTCTTATTCTCCCTTTACCATCATTATTGTTAGGGATTAATACAATTCTGGTAATTGATTATCATTATTACCCGTAATAATTTCCGAAATACCCAAGAAGAAATCGAAAAAACGTCATTTTGGAGTTATACTCTCAAAAGGCTTTATTTCCGCTAGATTTTTGCCGCTTTTTCGACTTTTGGAATGTTTTTCTTATACCTTTTTTTATATTATATATGGACACAATTCCTGTTATATCACATTATTATCATGATTATCATCCATTATTATCGTTATCATCATCATTATCATCATTATCATCATCAGTATCATCATTATTGCATAATTATTATCATCATTATTGCATTGTTAATCATTATTATTGCATTATTGGCGTTATAAGGTATATATTTTTTTGTCAATAATACTAATAACCACAATCAATAATAATAGTATAACAATAATAATAACATAAAAACGATTTTATAATAATTATTTATATCATTATCTATTAGTAATCGTATTTACTGTAATTATACTGTTATAATATTATTTTTGCAATTATACTACCAGTGCAAAATCATAATGACGATAAATAATTACCCTAATAATACTATAACAATATTATAACCACTAGATTATTATTATTATACTTATACTTTTATTCTTTATTGTTATTATTACAGTATAATAGATTTTTTGGCAATAATACTAATAATTAAGATAATAGTAATAATAATAATAATAATAATAATAATAATAATAATAATAATAATAATAATAATAATAATAATAATATTCAAATGTTATCAAAATTCTCTTTATTCTCACTTTTACCATCATTATTGTTATGATTAATACAATTCTGGTAATTATTATCATTATTACCCTAATAATTGCCGAAATCACCAAAGAAATCGAAAAAACGTCATTTTGGAGTATACTCTCAAAAGGCTATATTTCGCTAGATTTTGCCGCTTTTTCGACTTTTGGGAATGTTTTTCTTATACCTTTTTTATATTATATATGGACACAATTCCTGTTATTATCATCATTATTATCATGATTATCATCATTATTATCGTTATCATCATCATTATCATCATTATCATCATCATTATCATCATTATTGCAATTATTATCATCATTATTGCAATTGTTATCATTATTATTGCAATTATTGGAGTTATAGTATATATTTTTGCAATAATACTAATAACCACAACAATAATAATAGTAATAACAATAATAATAACAATAATAACGATTTTATAATAATTATTTATATCATTATCTTAATTAGTATCGTTATTACTGTAATTATTACTGTTATAATAATTATTTTTGCAATTATAACTACCAGTACAAATAATAATGATGATAATAATTACAATAATAATAAAATTATTATAACCACTAGCATTATTATTATTATACTTATACTTATTATTATTATTGTTATTATTACAGTTATAATAGATTTTTTGGCAATAATACTAATAATTAAGATAATAGTAATAATAATAATAATAATAATAATAATAATAATAATAATAATAATAATAATAATATTATTGCAGTTATAATATATATTTTTACAACTATACTAATAACAACTACAATAATAATAGTAATAACAATAATAATAACAATAATAATGTTTTTATAATAATTATTTATATCATTATTTTAATTAACATCGTTATTACTGTAATTATTACTGTTCTAATAATTATTTTTGCAATTATACTACCAGTAAAAAGATTAATAATGATAATAATAACAATAATAATATTAATAACAATATTATAACGATTATTATTATTATCATTATACTTATTATTATTATTATTGTTATTATTACAGTTATAATATATTTTTGGGTCCTGACTTCTGTGTGTACTGTGGTCCCGTTCTCGGTGTTTTCGTGTGCTCTCCCGCTTTGTGGATTTACCTCGCTTCGCGCCAGGATTTGCCGAGTTTGTCTCCGCAAAGCTAAGTATTATTTAGTGGTTGTGTGTAGGAGACACCTGGTCTCTTTTGGACTTTGGCGTGTGACACGCTACATCATCATCTGTGGGGTGCACTCTTTTTCTGTCCCAAAGCAGCACTTTGTGAACTCAAAGTGTCAGAGTATAAAAGGACCACTTCACACAGAAGGAACACTGCTTGAAGATCCGTACCTCCAGTGTGCTATTTCTTGATTTTAAACTAAGTCAATACTTAGTTTTCTTCCCTCAGCTCGAGGATCCGTACCTCCTGGGAGGAAGGTTTATTTCATTAAGTCTCGCCCATAATAATTTCAGGGCCATTTTACTTTTTACTTTGTCTTGATTTGTTGTCTTGATACCTGCCCGACCTTGTGGATGTCAGGCGGTCCGTGATCTTGTGGTCCCTTTTGGTGTTATTCTTTTATTTGGCCTTCGACGCTAAATTATGTTTCTTACATGATATTTCTAATTATTTCTTATGGTTTACACAAGTGTTTTTTATGCAGAGTTTATCAGCACTAGTTTGTTTTGCTTTCGTTTTTTGTTTTCAAAGTTAATCTCCATTTTGGGTTGGAGATTAACTTGTTCATATTAGAGATTGGTATGTGTTCGTGCTAACACTGTTTAGAAATACTTATGGAGTGAAAATACATTGAGTCATTTTTGAGTATATCTGGTGTGGCTTTCACGTGCATCACCCCCGCTGTGAGCAAATTGGTGATGTACGCATCTGTGAAATTTCCCATGACTGAATTCCTGTAGACCTCCCTAATGAGTGCGATTTGCTCAATAAATAAATATCATGCCATCCTAGAGCTTTCACTCGGTCCCAGTCAAATGAACAAATGATATTTACATCTTAAGTTCTGGTTCTGACCAAGGCTGAATGCTTGAAACGTTCTTGGGCTCGGGTCTCCTTAACAGCACATTGCTGGTTACTCTGATATCTCCCTGAAAGGCTGTAAGAAGGCTAGATGAATCGGAGTATATTAAGCTGATACTCTAGAACAGACCATAACTTTGCTATACCTGGGTTCCCACTTCCAGCAGGTGGAAGCTCAAACTGAAGGGAAGAGGAAGAATTTTATGATCTTGCGTTTTTCTTCCAAACACGTCCCTTTTCAAATTTACACACTTACACATCCAATATTCAGCACATACATCCTGTACTTTCCTTCCACCTTCTTTCATACAACATTCACACCCCCATACACAACACACACGGTTCCCAAACCTACAAATCGGGTGGTGGCAGCGTGCCGTAGGCCTGGAACCTTACATCTGTTCACTGCAGACGAATCTTTTCCCAAATAAAATCTATATTCTCGGTTGAGCCCGAACTCAACCAGACATATTGAAGTCTACTGGGTCTACGCCCCGCTACAACTCTCTTTTTGGTAGGCAGCGGTGGGATAGAACAGTATTTTTCATTATATAGTGCC
The DNA here is from genome assembly GCF_015228065.2 of Penaeus monodon. Classification (NCBI taxonomy): domain Eukaryota; kingdom Metazoa; phylum Arthropoda; class Malacostraca; order Decapoda; family Penaeidae; genus Penaeus; species Penaeus monodon. Next base: position 64,139 of record NW_023656029.1, read on the forward strand.
TGGTCAAGCCTTTGTGCAAGTCCATCGCAAGCCAAGTAACAGGTTGCAGAGTAAGTGCTGGGGCGCGAAATGCCTCGTACACGCAATAGCGCCCTAGGAGAACCCACTAATGAGTCCTCGGGTTCCTCTGCAAGGTCCCCGACTTTCCTCGAGCAGATAACGCTCAGTCTTTGACTTTGGGGCAAAGGTTAGAGCCCCTTGACCATCTGTCGCTCTCGATGTATGAAGAGCTGGTGGATAAATTTGAGGGGCTCAATGCCCGGTTCAATACCCTGGAAGGGCAGTACGCCAATATCGTGCGTTTACTGGAGCCCAGGGCATCTGAACATCCTCACGCTCGATCACCAGCTGCGGCCTCTGCATCGCAGGTGGAAGCGGGGGTGCATGCGGCCCCCCCGCCAACCCACGTCCACTGGACCAGGGCATAACCCTACGCGACCCGATCCCGCCTCTTCGGAGGAATCAGGAATTGGAAACCTGGTTGCGACACGTTGAGCAGGCCCATCCTTACGGGACGGATGAGGCTCTGATCCGTGCCGCCCGTGCTAGCTGCAGGGGGACGGCGGACATACTCATTAATTCCCCAGTCTTCGACGGGATCGGGACCTGGGACGAGTTTAAGGAGACCCTTCGACAACGTTTCCGGGGAACGTGCTCGTCGATAGAGTACCTACGGCATTTGGGGTCGTATGTACTCAAAGACACTTCCCCTAGGGACTTCTATCTCGCGGTCGAGATCATGGTGTACCAAGGCATGCGGGATTATCCTGGTGAACTTGGTCCAGCTGAACCTCTGATGTGGAGAACTTTTCTCCAGGGACTCCCGCCCTGGATGCGGGAAAAGCTCCTGCTGGTAGAGGATCAGCCACTTTACCGGGTGGTCGAAGCAGCCCAAAAAGTCTGGTACCATCGGCACTATGCCGGGCGGGTAGAGAAACCCTTGGTCAGTTTCTCGAGCGAGGCAGAATACGTTGTTGTAGTACGGGTGACGGGGACCGAGAAGGTGCGGTAAGATACGCGCGGAGAGTCACTTGTCCTCCTTGGGCAGGGCGATTCGTGCGATGTCTTGTGAATGGCGGGGAAAGCGGACTGGCTTGTGTTGAGAGCGACACAGCCAAGCTCCTGGTACCTCGTTCGTTGGTGGACCTCTCCCTACCGGAGGTTGACGTTTGGGTCGTCAACGATCAGGGAGCTCCGGTTGAGATCGAGCAATGATTCATCCTCGGCTATGCGGCGATCGTGGAGGTTTCACCTAATTGTCTTGAATACGACGAGGAATCTATGGACCAGGATTCCGGCGTCAACCCGGAAGATGTGGGCTCATTCTTCTGGGATAGTCGGGGAGCTTTTGGCGTGGCTTCCCCGACTCCAGTCGATGATGGAAGCGAACCAGATGTTCTGATGGCGAGCTTCGAGGACCATTTCGATTTTACATATGGACTTAACGACTTTGGCTACAACACGGATGAGTTTGAGGTCTTCCCGGTATGTTCTTTCGAGAATGAGGAACTCCCCTCATCAGCAGGGGCGGCTGTCGTTCCCCGGGTGGATCTTGCTCACCTGTCCTCAGTTCAGCGTGAACAGCTCATGCAGGTACTTGATTGTTACCCAGATCTGTTTAACGAAGAGCTGCCTCCGGGTGTGGTGCCACACATGAAGCATAAGATCAAAACCACGGACGACCAACCTGTCCATGTGAAACAATGGCGCCTCCCGGAGAGTACGCGGCAGTATATTCGTGCAGAGTGCGACAAGATGCTTTCTTGCTCCCCATGGCTTGCTCCCGCTGTGCTTGTGAAAAAGAATGACGGTACGACACGATTCTGCGTCGACTACCGTGCCTTGAACGCGTAAACGGTTTCAGACGCGTATCCCATACCCAGGATGGACGCTGCCATTGATCAGCTGGCGGGTAAATCTTGGTTTAACATCCTCGACGCCAAAAGCGCATACTGGACCGTTGAGGTGGATGAGAGGGACCGAGAAAAGCTTTCTCGGACGGCTCCCGTCTCTTTCAGTTCTCGCGTATGCCCTTTGGATTGACGACGGCCCCGTCAACTTTTCAGAGGGATATCGCCGCCGTTCTCAACCAGGTATTGGGCCACCATGCGCTGGCATATCACGACGACGTCGTGATGTACAGCTCAGGGTTTGAGCAGCACCTATCCCACCTCAATGCCGTGTTGCAGTTACTCGCTGGAACGGGGTTCAGGCTTAACCTCTCCAAGTGTCACTTCTCAACCGATACTTTTCGTTTTCTTGGCCACCTGATTACACCGGCCGGTGTTTTGCCTGACCCCGATAAAGTTACAGTGATACGAGCCATAAAAACACCACGCAGTCAATGGCACGTTCGCCAGTTCTTGGGGGCAACTGTTTTTTTCGCAAGCATGTGCCCAATTATGCAAGAATCGCATCTCCTCTGACTCGAATCCTGAAAAAAGATACAAAATTTTCATGGGGCAAACCTCAACACGAACGACTTAAGCAAATGCTTGCCACCGCACGTTGCTTAATCCAGCCAAATTTTGAGGAACCATTTGAGCTTCACACCGATGCCTTGGGCACGGCGATTGGTGCTTGTCTCATGCAGCTGGATAAGGATGGAGACCTCCATCCAGTTGCATATTTTTCTTGGAAGCTAAGGGACGCCAGGTACCCGACCATCGACCTGGAAGCTCTCGCTGTGGTTGAGAGCGTTAGGCATTATCACCCTTACCTGTATGGGAGACGGTTCCGTATCTTTACAGATCACAGACCTTTGGTATCTCTTCCACAAGCCAACAGCATCGGTAAGGAGGACGCGATGGGCACACGAACTGACATTCTACGACTTCGAGCTTCTCTATAAACCAGGTCGGGTCCATCACGTCCCTGACTTGCTCAGTCGTCAGATCGCGCCCATTGATGACCTTGATAGCCCCTGACTTGGTGGAGCATCATCAACGAGACGATTCCCTTTGGCAGCAGCTCATAGAGTATCTGGAGGAGGGCCGTCTTCCGCCGAAGCGTATCCCTCTTCCACTCGAACAATTCGAACTTCGGGACCGAGTACGAACGGGTCATGCTTCAACTCGTAATCCCAAAGTCGCTGCGCGGCGCCGCTTTGGATGCGGTTCATGCCGTTCCGTCTGCCGTACATCAAGGTGTCGCCACCTTCAGGTGAAGTCGCTCTACACCACAGTCTATCATCCGCAGGCCAACGGTATGGTGGAGAGGGTGAACCGGGTGGTCAAGGACGCCCTGAGCACGCTCCAGATGGATGATCCCGATGGTTGGGACGATCTATTACCGTATCATCAATTCCTCCATACACCGGAGCGTAAATGACGTCCCATTGTACCTTCTCACAGGTCGGGACAGTCATTTCCCGCTTGTGGGGTCAAACCACACGATCTATTCCGAAGGGGCCTTGTCTTCACTCCGTGCAGCTCGGGTGGCAGCTAGCGAGGCCGCCCGAAAAGCTTGTGAGCGTTGGACCGCCGATCACGATCGAAGACGGCGGGCTCGACCGCGGGAGTATAACGAAGGGGATCTGGTCTTCGTGCATCGTAGCGTTATTCTGCACCCCAGTCATGGAACCAGACCCCTGGGTCCCTGATGGTTAGGGCCAGTCCGGATTTGAAAAAGCCCGGACCCGTGATAATGGTGAGGAGACCACATTCAAATGAGCAGGAAGTCACTCTGCACCCCAATAAATTCAAGGCATTTCGGGTAAGTGCGCAATTCGTCCCCCCGGACGACTTTCCCCGTTTGGACGGCACTTTCCCTCCGGACCCGGAGCCTGACATGGGGGGTAGACGATGAGCCATGGGACCCTGGGTCTGACTGGGACAAGTAATGGGCAAACCACTCTTCCTTATCTTCCACCCACCATTATCTTCCTTCTTTCAGAGCCCCAGCGGATTGCATGCTGTCCCTTGTGAATTACCAGTCTTTCCTGTAACATAACCCTGTATGGCTTGGATCCTAACACGCTTGCAGCCTGTTCTCTTTCAGAACATTGCCTTCATCCTGGCCGTGGAACCGGGATTAGTCTTGACGATAGTCAACCCGATAACACGTCACTAATCCCGTCTTTTTCCTGCTAATCTTGCCATATTCAGTCGTCCTGTTTCTCCTACTTCTTTCTAATCTATTTCTACTTTCTCAGATCATCTCCAGATGGACGGCAGCCGGGCCCATCAGCCAGCTTCTGTTCTGTGAAGTGATCCTATGTCTGATAGTTCACACCCGCCCTTGAGCCACGCGGGACTACTTGTTTTCTCACCTCTCTGGCAGGGTCACACTGTCGTCACCAATGTCCTGGATGTCTGCAAGAGCCTGTGCAGATAAGAATTTATTTATTTTAAGTCTGACCACGCTATGCATCGTCTTTAGGATTCAGTCACGAGAGTCCTCTTGGAGCGATTATAAACCCCGATCGACAGTGTCCCGGAGCTGAGGTCGGTCTACGCTCTTTCCCAATGACGGGAACGTAGAGGTGGTCTTTGTACAAAGTCTCGTTACTTGGATGGTGTTGAAGTCTCCGAGAAAAAATTTTAAAATTATTTTTTTCCCAAGTCCCATACCGTAGATAGTTACAGCCCGAAATGTACATCTGTTCACTGCAGACAAATCTTTTCCCAAATAAAGTCTATATTCTCGGTTAAGCCCGAACTCAACCAGACATATTGAAGTCTACTGGGTCTACACCCCACTACAATCATCTTTATTATTGTTATCATCATCATTATCATCATGATTATCATCATTATTGCAATTATTATCATCATTATTGCAATAATTATCATTATTATTGCAATTATTGCAGTTATTATATATATTTTTGCAACTATACTAATAACAACTACAAAAATAATAGTAATAACAATAATAATTACAATAATGTTTTATAATAATTATTTATATCGTTATTTTAATTAATATCGTTATTTCTGTAATTATTACTGTTATAATAATTATTTTTGCAATTATACTACCAGTAAAAATAATAATAATGATAATAATAAGAATAATAACATTAAGAACAATATTGTAACGATTAGTATTATTATTATTATACTTATTATTATTATTATTGTTATTATTACAGTTATAATATATTTTTGGGCAATAATACTAATAATTAAAGTAATAATAATAATAATAATAATAATAATAATAATAATAATAGTAATAGTAATAATAATAATAGCAACAACAACAATAATAATAATGATAATAACAATAACAATAATAATAGTAAATAATAATAATAATAATAATAATAATAATAATAAAAATAATAATTATATTAATGATTATAATAATGATAATAGTAATAATATTAATAATCATCAAATGTTATCGAAATTCTATTTATTCTCACTTTTATCATCATTATTGTCATGATTAATAGAGTTATGGTAATTATTATCATTATTACCCTAATAATTTCCAAAATCATCAAATGAATCGTAAAAACGTCATTTTGGAGTTTACTCTCAATAGGCTATTTCGCTAGATTTTGCCGCTTTTTCGACTTTTGGGATTTTTTTTCTTTTCCCTTTTTTTATTATACATGGACACAATTCCTGTTATTATCATCATTATTATCATGATTATCATCATTATTACCGTTATCATCATCATTATCAACATCATTATCATCATTATTGCAATTATTATCATCATTATTGCAATTATTATCATCATTATTGCAATTATTATAATCATTATTGCAATTATTGCAGTTATAATATATGTTTTTGCAACTAAACTAATAACAACTACAAAAATAATAGTAATAACAATAATAATTACAAAAATAACGTGTTTTTTAATAATAATTTATATCATTATTTTAATTAATATCGTTATTACTGTAATTACTAATGTTATAATTTTTATTTTTGCAATTATACTACCAGTAAAAATAATAATAGTGATAATAAAAAAAATAATAACATTAATAACAATATTATAACGATTATTATTATTATTATTATTACTATTATTATTATTATTATTGTTGTTATTATTACAGTTCTAATATATTTTTGGCAAAAATACTAATAATCATAGTAATAATAATAGTAATAATAATGATAATAATAATAATAATAATAATAATAATAATAATAATAATAATAATAATAATAATAATAGCAATAGTAATAATAATAATGATAATAATAATATTAATAATAATAATAATAATAATAATAATAATAATAATAATAATAATAATAATAATAATATTAATAATCATCAAATGTTATCCAAATTCCCTTTATTCTCAATTTTATCATGATTATTGTCATGATTAATAGAATTCTGGTAATTATTATCATTATTACCCTAATAATTTCCAAAATCATCAAATGAATCGGAAAAAAGGTCATTTTAGACTATACTCTGAAAAGGCTATGTTTCGCTAGATTTTGCCGCTTTTTCGAATTTTGGGATTTTTTCCTTTTACCTTTTTTATTTTATTACCTTTTTATCATCATTATTATCATGATTATCATCATTATTATCGTTATCAACATCATTATCATCATTATCATCATCTTCATCATCATTACTGCAATTATTATCATCATTATTGCAATTATTATCATTATTATTGCAATTATTGCAGTTATAATATATATTTTTGCAACTATACAATAATAACGTTTTTATAATAATTGTTAATATCATTATATTAATTAATATCGTTATTTCTGTAATTATTACTGTTATAATAATTATTTTTGCAATTATACTACCAGTAAAAATAATAGCAATGATAATAATAACAATAATAATATTAATAACAATATTTTAACGATTATTATTATTATACTTATTATTATTATTATTGTTATTAATACAGTTATAATATATTTTTTGGCAATAATACTAATGATTAAAGTAATCAGAATAATAATAATAATAATAATAATAGTAATAATAATAATAATAATAATAATAATAGTAATAATAATAATAGCAATAACAACAACAATATTAATAATGATAATAATAATAATAATAATAATAATAATAATAATAATGATAATAATAATAATGATTCTGATAATGATAATAGTAATAATATTAATAATCATCAAATGTTATCCAAATTTTCTTTATTCTCACTTTTATCATCATTATTGTCATGATTAATAGAATTTTTGTAATTATTATCATTATTACCATAACAATTGCCAAAATCATGAAATGAATCGGAAAAACGTCATTTTGGAGTTTAGTCTCAAAAGCCTATATTTCGCAAGATTTTGCCGCATTTTCGAATTTCGGGATTTTTTTTCTTTTACCTTTTTTATTATATATGGACATAATTCCTGTCATTATCACCATTATTATCATGATTATCATCATCATTATCGTTATCATCATCATTATCATCATTGTCATCATTATTATCATTATCATCATCATTATCATCATTATTGCAATTATTATCATCATTATTGCAATTATTATCATTACTATTACAATTATTGCAGTTATAATATATATCTTTGCTACTATACTAATAACAACTACAAAAATAATAGTAATAACAATAATAATTACAATAATAACGTTTATATGAAAAAAATTATAAAATTATTTAAATTAATATCGTTATTACTTTAATTATTGCTATTATAATAATAATAACAATAACAATAAATTAATAACAATATTGTAACGATTATTCTTATTCTTATTCTTATTCTTATTATTATTATTGATATTATTACAGTTATGATATATTTTTTGGCAATAATGCTAATAATTAAAGTAATAATAGTAATAATAATAATAATAATAATAATTATAATAATAATAATAATAATAATAATAATAATGATATTAATGATAATAATAATAACAATAACAATAATAATAATAATAATAATAATAATAATAATAATAATAATAATAATAATAATGATAATAGTAATAATATTAATAATCAGCAAATGTTATCAAATTCTCTTTATTCTCACTTTTATCATCATTATTGTCATGCTTAATAGAATTCTGGTAATTATTATCATTATTACCCTAATAATTGCGAAAATCATCAAACGAATCGGAAAAAAAACGTAATTTTCCATTATACTCTCAAAACGCTATTTCGCTAGATTTTGACCGCTTTTTCTACTTTTGGGATTTTTTTCTTCTACTTTTTTTATTATATATGGACACAATTCCTGTCATTATCATCATTATTATCATGATTATCATCATTATTATCGTTATCATCATCATTATCATCATTATCATCATCATTATCATCATTATTGCAATTATTATCATCATTACTGCAATTATTATCATTATTATTGATATTATTGTAGTTATAATGTATATTTTTGCAACTATACTAATAACAACTACAAAAATAATTGTAATAATAATAATAATTACAATAATAACGTACTTATAATAATTATTTATATCATTATATTAATTAATATCGTTATTACTGTAATTATTACTGTTATAATAATTATCTTTGCAATTATACTACCAGTAAAAATAATAATAATGATAATAATAACAACAATAATATTGATAACAGTATTATAACGATTATTATAATTATTATTATTATTATTATTATACTTATTATTATTATTATTGTTATCATTACAGTTATAATATATTTTTAGCAATAATACTAATAATTAAAGTAATAATAATAATAATAATAATAATAACAATAATAATAATAATAATAATAATGATAAATAATAATAATAATAATTATAATTATAAATAATAATAAAAAAATAATAGTAGTGATAATAAAAATAACAATAGTAATAATAATAATAATAATAATAATGATAAATAATAATAATAATAATAATGATAATAATGATAATAATAATGTTAATAGTAATAATTATCATTATTACCCTAATTATTGCCAAAATCATCAAATGAATGGAAAAAAGCTCATTTTGCAGTTTACTCTGAAAAGGCTATATTTCGCTAGATTTTGCCGCTTTTTCGACTTTTGGGATTTTTTTTCTTTTACCTTTTTTACTATATATGGACACTATTCCTGTCATTATCATCATTATTATCATGATTATTATCATTATTATCGTTATCATCATCCTTATCATCATTATCATCATCATTATCATCATTATTGCAATTATTATCATCATTATTGGAATTATTATCATTATCATTGCAATTATTGTATATTTTTGCAACTATACTAATAACAACTACAATAATAATAGTAATAATAATAATAATGAGAACAATGTTTTCATAATAATTATTTATATCATTATCTTATCTAATATCGTTATTAATTTATAATAATTATTTTTGCAATTATACTATCAGTGATAATAATAACAATAATAATATCAATAACAATATTATACCGACATCGTTATTGTCATGATTAATACAATTCTTATAATTATTATTATTACCTTAGTAATTGCCAAAATCATCATTGAAATCGAAAAAAATAGGGTTTCCAGTATTTTCTCAAAACACCATGTTTCGCTAGATTTTGGCGGTTTTTCTAATTTTGGGATTTTCTTCCTTTGTTTTTTTATTATAAATGGAGACGATTACTATTATTATAATGATTATTATCATGATTATCATCGTTATCAACATCATTATCAGCATTATCAGCATTATTATCAGCTTTATCATCATTATTATCATTATCATTCTATTTTTTACAGTTATAATAAGTATTTTTGCAATTATACTAATAATAAAAGTAATAATAATGACAATAATAACAATAATAATAACAATAACAATATCATAAGAACTATTATTATTATCATCATCCTTATTATCATCATTTTTGTTATTGTAGTGGACTGTGGGGTTATAATGAAAAAAAAATTAACACAAATTTATGGATTTCTTCTTCAGCAGCCCGACCTCGTGTATAAGCCGCGGTGTCGCCTTGGAAAAACTCTACGGTACCTCACTCCAGGTTTAAGTATAGACCTACTAACTTTCCTGTCCTTAATACAAGCTGGATGGAGCGGGGATATTTAGTTTACATTTATATATATATATATATATATATATATATATATATATATATATATATATATATATATTTCTCCTGTTTTATCTTTTCGTGTTCTATGGAAGCCTATTAGCATTAATTATGAGAGCACCTCTCTATGTAGTGCCACATTCATCCCCACGTGGGAGCGTGTTAAGGGCCATAGGTTTGAGGAACCCAGAACGAAAGAAACTAATTTGGTTATAGCTTTTTAGTTTTCTTTTAATTAGTGTTATTAGCATTTTTTATAACTAAATTAATTTTCTAAAAGAAACTTGACTTTAAAGGGATATTTTCCCACCTAATCGTTATGGTTTGCCTGGCCAAAGAGAGAAAAAAAAAAACACATAAAGATTCGTATCTTGTATAATTAGGCGGTTCTCGCCTTCTCGGACAGTAGCCGTTGCAGGCTGAGGCAGGAGGCACCCTAGACTGGGCTGTCCTCTGTTTTTTGTGTCCCCCCTTTTTTTCGGATCTAATTACGGCCCACCTTCGAGGAAGGTATTATGGTTTTCGAGAACTTTTTTTTTCGTAGCAGAGTGTTCATCTAGATGAATATACACTCGGGCGAGTGAATATTAGGCTGGTGCTCTTTTATTGTCGTAATGGCTTTCATTTTTTATTTTTTATTGTCGTTATTAGTAGTATAATTTAAAAAAAAAAAAATGTCATAGCTGCAATAACTGCAATGATAATATTAATAATGATGATAAAAATTGCGATAATGATGATAAAGATGATAATAATGCTGATAATGATGATAATGATGACGATAACGATGATAATGATGATAATGATGATGATAATAATAATGATAATAATAGTAGTCGTATCCATTTATAATAAAAACGGAAAAAGAAAAAAATTCCCAAAAGTCGAAAAAGCGGCGAAATATAGCCCTTTGAGAGTATACTCCAAACCCCTGTTTTTTTCGATTTCTTTGATGATTTTGGTAATATATAATAATTATCAGAAATTTATTAATCATGACAATAATGATAATAAATGAGAATAATGGGAATTTTATAAATTTTTTATTATTACTATTATTATTATTATTATTATTATTATTATTATTATTATTATTATTATTATTATCATTAGTTTTATTATTTGTATTATTACGAAAAATGTATTATAACTGTAATAATAACAATAATGATAATAATAATAATAATAATAATAATAATAATAATAATAATAATAATAATAATAGTTCTCATAATATTTTATTATTATTTTGTTATTATTGTCATTTTCATTGCTTTTATTAATATAATTACAAAAATACTTATTAAAACTGTAATAATTACAATAATAACGATAATAATTAAAATGATGATATAAATAATGATTATAAAATCGTTATTATTGCTATTATTATTATTACAATTATTATTGTTGTTATTATTAGTATGATTGCAAAAAATATATAATAGCTGCAATAATTGCAATGATAATGATAATAATGATGATAATAATGATGATAATGATGATAACGATGATATTAATCCTGATAATAATAGTAATCGTGTCCATTTATAATAAAAAAGTGGAAAAAAAATCCCAAAAGTCGAAAAAGCGGCAAAATCTAGCGAAATATAGCCTTTTGAGAGTATACTCCAAAATGGTGATTTTGGCAATTATTTGGGTAAAAATGATAATAATTATCAGAAATGTATTAGTCATGACAATAATGATGATAAAAAAGATATTAATGAGAATTTTGATAAAATTTTACTATTATTATTATTATTATTATTATTATTATTATTATTATTACTATTATTATTATTATTGCTATTATTATTATTATTATTATTAATATTTTATTACTTTTATTATTAGTATTATTACAAAAAAATGTATTATAACGAAAATAATAACAATAATAACGATAATAATAATAATAATAATAGTTCTCATAATATTATTATTATTATTATTATTATTATTAATATTATTACTTTTATTATTAGTATTATTGCAAAAAAATGTATTATAACTGTATAAATAATGTAGTGGATTGATCCTTAAGACATTTAATTTTCATTATTCGTGTCTTAGCTGTGAAGATATGTACATCAGTAGCGCTCACTGCCACCACCCGTTTAATACGTACAGTTAGAAGGTGTAATCAAGTGTTGTAATGTGTAATCAAGTGTTGTGGAAATGAGGGACAGGTCATGTTCAAATGTTGGAGTGTGTGTGGTGTAAAATGTATGAAACAGCGAGAGAAAAGAATGGTAAGTCGTAACCTGAGCGAGGAGACGAGCACGGGGATTTCACCACGTGTAAAGGATTTCGGAATTAACAATTTGTTTATCAATCAACAAAGGTATCAGTATTTACTTCCCTTACAGGCCAATCAGCAAAGCTCATCAGTATTTACTTCCCTTACAGGCCAATCAGCAAAGCTTATCAGTATTTAAGAATAAGTGGAAAAAACATCACAGAACCTGAATTATAAAAGGCACAAGTTTAAAAAGTTAAGACACAAAGCAGATCCCTTAAAATCACAAGACTAAAATGGAACTGAAAACTAGTTCCTTTTGTTTAAGACTTTAAAATCCATAAAAAATGAAAGCCATTACGACAATAAAAGAGCACCAGCCTAATATTCACTCGCCCGAGTGTATATTCATCTAGATGAACACTCTGCTACGAAAAAAAAAGTTCTCGAAAACCATAATACCTTCTCGAAGGTGGGCCGTAATTAGATCCGAAAAAAAGGGGGACACAAAAAACAGAGGACAGCCCAGTCTAGGGTGCCTCCTGCCTCAGCCTGCAACGGCTACTGTCCGAGAAGGCGAGAACCGCCTAATTATACAAGATACGAATCTTTATGTGTTTTTTTTTTCTCTCTTTGGCCAGGCAAACCATAACGATTAGGTGGGAAAATATCCCTTTAAAGTCAAGTTTGTTTTAGAAAATGAATTTAGTTATAAAAAATGCTAATAACACTAATTAAAAGAAAACTAAAAAGCTATAACCAAATTAGTTTCTTTCGTTCTGGGTTCCTCAAACCTATGGCCCTTAACACGCTCCCACGTGGGGATGAATGTGGCACTACATAGAGAGGTGCTCTCATAATTAATGCTAATAGGCTTCCATAGAACACGAAAAGATAAAACAGGAGAAATATATATATATATATATATATATATATATATATATATATATATATATATATATATATATATATATATATATAAATGTAAACTAAATATCCCCGCTCCATCCAGCTTGTATTAAGGACAGGAAAGTTAGTAGGTCTATACTTAAACCTGGAGTGAGGTACCGTAGAGTTTTTCCAAGGCGACACTGTAGTGATCTTTGATTGATTAAGCAAGCAAACTAATTTAGTTATTCTTAATGATTTATTAGTTAAAAATACCAACGGAGCGGGCCGAGCGGTAAGCACCCTCCGAAGGCATGGTGGGTCGGGGATAAATCTTGCTCTTGAATTTCAGATTGTATATATATATAAATCAAAGAGCCTGGGCACAACTCTTTGTTAAAAGAAAAACACACGGTAAAAAAAACAGGACATAAAATGAATATTTAATTAAGTGGCATGAGCAATAATCACAACAGGACAAATTCATAACAGAGCTTGTGTATACAACTGCATCATACTACTTATCTTACAATGAGTGTCTCGTACCGTCCATTCACCACTGGATACACAAATAAAAAGGGCTCGAGTACGGCCTCTCTCCAATTCGTTTTACAGCAGGAGGCTCCCTATTCCGGCAGTCTTCCGTCCAGGATCTCTGGCTTACGGAAAGGAAGTCTCACTGCTATAAGCAAACTGCTCGTTGGATGAGGAGAGAGAGTACCAGTAGCTTCGGCCGTTCGAGCGAGAGTCCCCGTTTTCTTACAGACCCCCCCCGACAGCGTCTTCAAGGCGGCAAGCAAACAAGGAGGGTTAAAGGGGGGGCACCACGTGAGTGTTGAGGTCGGTGCTGGTCCCTGGTGGCCACGAGAGGCAGTCCCGTGTGTCCTGCTCTGCCATGGATAGCTTGGGATTCCCTCAAAGATAGCCCCCGTTTTCTTTCCGGGAAGATAGTTCACTACATCCCTCCCAAGGCCGGGGCGTAGCTGTAGGCGTAGCTAAAAACTTCAGTTTTGCGTGTCTGCGGGGAAGTTCAGGCCTGCTGTAAGTATACAAAAAGATCACCAATCTTTCTTACAAAGGTTGCAGATTGCATAAATGCCGGCTCTTAGTTTAGGACTGCTCGCTTAGCCTGGGGGTGAGAACAGGGATAAGTTAGTATTAGAGACCAGAAATATCACAGGCTTGTATGAAATCATCAGTTATGAATACCCAATGCCATTAATTAAACATTTTACAAATTAACATAAAACAAGTAAAACCATAAAACAAGTAAAAACAGACCCAAATAAAACTAAGAAAGGTGGCTAATAAGTGATACCATGGGCTCGGTCTCTTTCCCTTTCCTTTTTGTTCAGGACCTTCAGGATCAGGGTCATCAGGGTCAGGATCATCAGGAGGGTCAGGGTCATCAGGATCATCACTATTGGCCTTGCTCTCACCAATGCCTTCATCACCACAAGCTGAGATGTCAGATAAGGTGTCAGGGAAACTAATCCAGTCCTCGTATCCAAAATCCAGGGTTCCGAACTCTGATTCGAAGTCATCATCCTCGAGGTTCCCAAGAAACTCTGGATCAAGAAGATTTGCAGATGCGACATCCGGAACGGTGATGGGCGATTTTTGTGAGGGGGTGGATGCAGCAAGGCCTCCCAAAGGCCGGGAGTTTGTTGCATACACCGCTGCAACAGGGCTTGCACGGGCGATCACTTGACCTGGTCGTAATTTGATGACACGAGACGTAGAGTTCACCACCCAGACATCCGTCCGACGATCTTCAATCCTGGTCACGGTGGCAGGGATGATCAGCTTGTTGGTTGATGGAGCGATCTCTATCTCTTCGTCTTTAACGGACCGCGGTACTCTGCACTTGACGAAGCTGGCACTATCCGGCAGAAGTTCTATGAGCTTAGCGCAGTGAAGCGGACATCCGTGGGCCGACGTAATCGAAGTCTTCACACCTGTCGAGAGCTCGGCTAGCGTAAGGCTGCTGTGTTTAGTGAAGGTCACATCGAGTTGGCAGCCCAAGATGCACAGGTAACTGAAACGAGGCGGTGGTTCATGATGAAGACTGAAAGCAAACCTCTTCAAAAAATCCATCCCAAGTAGTATGTCTCCAGGGAAGCGGGTATCAAGCACAGAAGCACGGTGGGTTATACTTACCGAGTCGGATAGTTGTATAGGCAAGTCAACCTCCTCCGTTACCTCCATCGGTGTCCCGGAAATTCCTTGCAGCACACGGTAACAACCGTGCTGCTTCGCGAGTTTAAAGCGTGGCAAGTGTTCCTCTTTGACGATGGTTACTGCAGAACCTGTGTCAATGAATGCCATGATTGGGGCACCATTTACGTGGATCTTAATCATCGGTCGCCCTCGATCCGACTCGTATTCTACGTCTGCAATATCCGGTTGCACTTGCACGTCCGTCTGTACAGCGACGCTAATTCTTGCCGTCCACTTGCGTGCCGGTGTTAGTGAAGGTTCGGGGCGCCATGCGGCTGGAGGACGTCGGGGAGTAGGCTCCTGTGTGTCGGCTGCAATGCCAGTGGAAGAAGAGCCTCCAGATCTTCCCTGGCGTTGTTGAAAGGGCCGGTAAGGGCGGTCGTCAGGGCAGGACGAAGCGAAGTGCCCGGACCGACCGCAGCGGAAGCATCGTCTCTCTTCTCTCGCTCGTGCTCGACAATCCGCAAGGCTGTGACCCGTCATCCGATGAAACGAGCAAAAGTCCCCCTCGCCCTCGTGTTGTCGGGATCCTCGGGTTGGAGACTGCATGGCTGCCGGGCGATCTTCACACAGCGCGGCTACCTGTGGGTCAAAATCTACAGTGGCCGCCTGGCGACGGTGTCCAGTTGGTTGGGGTGCGAGACGCCCACTCGGGTATTCCAGAGCTGCTGAGCACACTGCACCAACTTGTCCGTGGGGGCATCATCCCTCGTAGCCAAGGCTTCCCGCATCCATTGAGGGATACCTTGCAAAAATACTCTGCGAGCAAGAAGATCTGGGTCACCAATCGCAGTAGGGTAGTCTCTTTCTCCCTGTAACACAGCGGCCTGCAGGTTCAAGTAAAAATCAAAGGGCGTCTGACCAGGTAACATACGGTGCTGATACAGTAAAGTGAAGTAGTCATTAGGTGAACAGACACCGCGAAACTTTTCCCTCAACTTTCCCTTGAAAATCATCCAGTCGGTTATGCCATCAAAAAAACTAGAGTTAATTATTACCTCGGCGGTTCCCCGACACATCATGCGTGCCATCTGACACATGGCTTCACCAGTGGAGGGCTGAGTAACATTCTCTATCTGCTTCATCCACGCCTCTAACTCTTGTGACCGCTGCAAAGGGTGAGACGCAGAGACTTCCGACTTAAATAGAGTTATACCAGAGTGAGGCATGACCATCATCGGGGCGGTACTGTGAGGCGCATGAGGAACAAAAGGGCGTCGCAAAGGTACAGACGTCGACGCTACAGCAGGGTCACTTGCTACCTCAGGGGCGCTACGCGGCGTTTGATTACCAAATTGCATGTCATCCAGGCGGCCGCCGTTAGCACGAACTTGTTCCCTTATAGATGAAATCTCTCCCTTCAACTCGCGGGTCATAGAATCAAACCGCATCATTAGTTCATCAAACATGGAAAGGCTAAGATGGTTTGCTTCATCAATAACTCGGCACTGGGAAAAGGAGGCATCGCGAGATGACGTTCGAGGCCCCACCGCATCGACGGTTACTTCGACTGGATGATCAATTACGGGTTCATGTAATTGTTCGGGTGCGGGTGCGACACAGACTTCGTTACTCGAAACATCGGGCACTACGTTCACAGAATGTGAATGGGCAGCAGTAGGGGTGGGCAACGCAAACGAGGTAACATTACGCCCCTGCTCCCTGGCAAGACGTTCGCTATTTTTAGTGGGTCTCATGATCTTTAAATCAACTAAAAGAGTTAAAACTCCGGCAGTACAAATTCTAGGAATATAAAATACCTTACTATCGTTAAAAACGAAAAATTACAGTAAAATTCCCAGAAAGGATTTACAAAACGTTAAAACAGTACAAGAACGCATTAAGAGCACTGGTAAAATGAACGATAAAACACAAAACACGATCAAAAGAATCTTAAAGTAAAAGAACTTCGAGAGTTCACAAAAACAAAACGTTAAAACGGCACAAAACGCACTGAATAAGAATACTAAAATTGAACGATAAAAACGTAGAACAAAACGACAAAGAAACTTATGTAAAAGAACACTAAATTAGAAATAAAACGGCAGTAAGAAAAAATCAAGCAAAAATAAAAATGCGAATCAATAAAAAAACAGGCTGAATGGGAAGACGAGGCAAACGACCTTGACTACTACAACTACGCTCAAGGACGAAACACGGTAACGACGCTCGTTAGGCAAACTAGGGGTCGCGCGAGTTAAACACTGACAGATAAATTCATAACACATTGAATAAAACACTGGCAAATTCATTCACAAGGTTTATCCCACCATAAGCGCCACCAAAATGATCACCGCTGTAGTGATCTTTGATTAATTAAGCAAGTAAACTAATTTAGTTATTCTTAATGATTTATTAGTTAAAAATACCAACGGAGCGGGCCGAGCGGTAAGCACCCTCCGAAGGCATGGTGGGTCGGGATAAATCTTGCTCTTGAATTCAGATTGTATATATATAAATCAAAGAGCCTGGGCACAACTCTTTGTTAAAAGAAAAACACACGGTAAAAAAAACAGGACATAAAATGAATATTTAATTAAGTGGCATGAGCAATAATCACAACAGGACAAATTCATAACAGAGCTTGTGTATACAACTGCATCATACTACTTATCTTACAATGAGTGTCTCGTACCGTCCATTCACCACTGGATACACAAATAAAAAGGGCTCGAGTACGGCCTCTCTCCAATTCGTTTTACAGCAGGAGGCTCCCTATTCCGGCAGTCTTCCGTCCAGGATCTCTGGCTTACGGAAAGGAAGTCTCACTGCTATAAGCAAACTGCTCGTTGGATGAGGAGAGAGAGTACCAGTAGCTTCGGCCGTTCGAGCGAGAGTCCCCGTTTTCTTACAGACCCCCCCCCGACAGCGTCTTCAAGGCGGCAAGCAAACAAGGAGGGTTAAAGGGGGGGCACCACGTGAGTGTTGAGGTCGGTGCTGGTCCCTGGTGGCCACGAGAGGCAGTCCCGTGTGTCCTGCTCTGCCATGGATAGCTTGGGATTCCCTCAAAGATAGCCCCCGTTTTCTTTCCGGGAAGATAGTTCACTACAACACCGCGGCTTATACACGAGGTCGGGCTGCTGAAGAAGAAATCCATAAATTTGTGTTAATTTTTTTTTCATTATAACCCCACAGTCCACTACAATAACAAAAATGATGATAATAAGGATGATGATAATAATAATAGTTCTTATGATATTGTTATTGTTATTATTATTGTTATTATTGTCATTATTATTACTTTTATTATTAGTATAATTGCAAAAATACTTATTATAACTGTAAAAAATAGAATAATAACGATAATAATGATGAAAATAGTTGCTATAATGATGATAAAGCTGATAATAATGCTGATAATTCTGATAATGATGTTGATAATGATGATAATAATCATTATAATAATAGTAATCGTCTCCATTTATAATAAAAAAAACAAAGGAAGAAAATCCCAAAATTAGAAAAACCGCCAAAATCTAGCGAAACATAGTGTTTTGAGAAAATACTGGAAACCCTATTTTTTTCGATTTCAATGATGATTTTGGCAATTACTAAGGTAATAATAATAATTATAAGAATTGTATTAATCATGACAATAACGATGTCGGTATAATATTGTTATTGATATTATTATTGTTATTATTATCATTATTATTATTTTTACTGATAGTATAATTGCAAAAATAATTATTATAACATTAATAACGATATTAGATAAGATAATGATATAAATAATTATTATGAAAACATTGTTCTCATTATTATTATTATTACTATTATTATTGTAGTTGTTATTAGTATAGTTGCAAAAATATATATTATAACTGCAATAATTGCAATGATAATGATAATAATTCCAATAATGATGATAATAATTGCAATAATGATGATAATGATGATGATAAGGATGATGATAACGATAATAATGATAATAATCATGATAATAATGATGATAATGACAGGAATAGTGTCCATATATAGTAAAAAAGGTAAAAGAAAAAAAATCCCAAAAGTCGAAAAAGCGGCAAAATCTAGCGAAATATAGCCTTTTCAGAGTAAACTGCAAAATGAGTTTTTTTCCATTCATTTGATGATTTTGGCAATAATTAGGGTAATAATGATAATTATTACTATTAACATTATTATTATCATTATTATCATTATTATTATTATTATTATTATTATCATTATTATTATTATTATTATTGTTATTATTATTATTATTATTATTATTACTTTAATTATTAGTATTATTGCTAAAAAATATATTATAACTGTAATGATAACAATAATAATAATAATAAGTATAATAATAATAATAATAATAATAATAATCGTTATAATACTGTTATCAATATTATTGTTGTTATTATTATCATTATTATTATTTTTACTGGTAGTATAATTGCAAAGATAATTATTATAACAGTAATAATTACAGTAATAACGATATTAATTAATATAATGATATAAATAATTATTATAAGTACGTTATTATTGTAATTATTATTATTATTACAATTATTTTTGTAGTTGTTATTAGTATAGTTGCAAAAATATACATTATAACTACAATAATATCAATAATAATGATAATAATTGCAGTAATGATGATAATAATTGCAATAATGATGATAATGATGATGATAATGATGATAATGATGATGATAACGATAATAATGATGATAATCATGATAATAATGATGATAATGACAGGAATTGTGTCCATATATAATAAAAAAAGTAGAAGAAAAAAATCCCAAAAGTAGAAAAAGCGGTCAAATCTAGCGAAATAGCGTTTTGAGAGTATAATGGAAAATTACGTTTTTTTTCCGATTCGTTTGATGATTTTCGCAAATATTAGGGTAATAATGATAATAATTACCAGAATTCTATTAAGCATGACAATAATGATGATAAAAGTGAGAATAAAGAGAATTTGGATAACATTTGCTGATTATTAATATTATTACTATTATCATTATTATTATTATTATTATTATTATTATTATTATTATTATTATTATTATTGTTATTGTTATTATTATTATTATAATTATTATTATTATTATTATTATTACTATTATTACTTTAATTATTAGCATTATTGCCAAAAAATATATCATAACTGTAATAATATCAATAATAATAATAAGAATAAGAATAAGAATAAGAATAATCGTTACAATATTGTTATTAATTATTATTATTGTTATTACTATCATTATTATTATTTTTACTGGTAGTATAGTAGCAAAAATAATTATTATAATAGCAATAATTAAAGTAATAACGATATTAATTTAAATAATTTTATAATTTTTTTCATATAAACGTTATTATTGTAATTATTATTGTTATTACTATTATTTTTGTAGTTGTTATTAGTATAGTAGCAAAGATATATATTATAACTGCAATAATTGCAATAGTAATGATAATAATTGCAATAATGATGATAATAATTGCAATAATGATGATAATCATGATGATAATGATAATAATGATGACAATGATGATAATGATGATGATAACGATAATGATGATGATAATCATGATAATAATGGTGATAATGACAGGAATTATGTCCATATATAATAAAAAAGGTAAAAGAAAAAAAATCCCGAAATTCGAAAATGCGGCAAAATCTTGCGAAATATAGGCTTTTGAGACTAAACTCCAAAATGACGTTTTTCCGATTCATTTCATGATTTTGGCAATTGTTATGGTAATAATGATAATAATTACAAAAATTCTATTAATCATGAGAATAAAGAAAATTTGGATAACATTTGATGATTATTAATATTATTACTATTATCATTATCAGAATCATTATTATTATTATCATTATTATTATTATTATTATTATTATTATTATTATTATTATTATTATTATTACTATTATTATTATTATTATTATTATTCTGATTACTTTAATCATTAGTATTATTGCCAAAAAATATATTATAACTGTATTAATAACAATAATAATAATAATAAGTATAATAATAATAATCGCTAAAATATTGTTATTAATATTATTATTGTTATTATTATCATTGCTATTATTTTTACTGGTAGTATAATTGCAAAAATAATTATTATAACAGTAATAATTACAGAAATAACGATATTAATTAATATAATGATATTAACAATTATTATAAAAACGTTATTATTGTATAGTTGCAAAAATATATATTATAACTGCAATAATTGCAATAATAATGATAATGATTGCAATAATGATGATAATAATTGCAGTAATGATGATGAAGATGATGATAATGATGATAATGATGTTGATAACGACAATAATGATGATAATCATGATAATAATGATGATAAAAAGGTAATAAAATAAAAAAGGTAAAAGGAAAAAATCCCAAAATTCGAAAAAGCGTCAAAATCTAGCGAAACATAGCCTTTTCAGAGTATAGTCTAAAATGACCTTTTTTCCGATTCATTTGATGATTTTGGAAATTATTAGGGTAATAATGATAAT
Organism: Penaeus monodon; assembly: GCF_015228065.2. Taxonomy (NCBI): domain Eukaryota; kingdom Metazoa; phylum Arthropoda; class Malacostraca; order Decapoda; family Penaeidae; genus Penaeus; species Penaeus monodon. The sequence goes on from NW_023656029.1 coordinate 86,036, forward strand.
AATTACCAGAATTCTATTAATCATGACAATAATCATGATAAAATTGAGAATAAAGGGAATTTGGATAACATTTGATGATTATTAATATTATTACTATTATCATTATCATTATCATTATTATTATTATTATTGTTATTATTATTATTATTGCTATTATTATTATCATTATTATCATTATTATCATTATTATTATTATTATTATTATTATTATTATTATTATTATTATTATTTATTATCATTATTATTACTATTATTATTACTATGATTATTAGTATTTTTGCCAAAAATATATTAGAACTGTAATAATAACAACAATAATAATAATAATAATAATAATAATAATAATAATAATAATAATAATAATCGTTATAATATTGTTATTAATGTTATTATTTTTTTTATTATCACTATTATTATTTTTACTGGTAGTATAATTGCAAAAATAAAAATTATAACATTAGTAATTACAGTAATAACGATATTAATTAAAATAATGATATAAATTATTATTAAAAAACACGTTATTTTTGTAATTATTATTGTTATTACTATTATTTTTGTAGTTGTTATTAGTTTAGTTGCAAAAACATATATTATAACTGCAATAATTGCAATAATGATTATAATAATTGCAATAATGATGATAATAATTGCAATAATGATGATAATGATGTTGATAATGATGATGATAACGGTAATAATGATGATAATCATGATAATAATGATGATAATAACAGGAATTGTGTCCATGTATAATAAAAAAAGGGAAAAGAAAAAAATCCCAAAAGTCGAAAAAGCGGCAAAATCTAGCGAAATAGCCTATTGAGAGTAAACTCCAAAATGACGTTTTTACGATTCATTTGATGATTTTGGAAATTATTAGGGTAATAATGATAATAATTACCATAACTCTATTAATCATGACAATAATGATGATAAAAGTGAGAATAAATAGAATTTCGATAACATTTGATGATTATTAATATTATTACTATTATCATTATTATAATCATTAATATAATTATTATTTTTATTATTATTATTATTATTATTATTATTATTATTATTATTACTATTATTATTGTTATTGTTACTTTAATTATTAGTATTATTGCCCAAAAATATATTATAACTGTAATAATAACAATAATAATAATAATAAGTATAATAATAATAATACTAATCGTTACAATATTGTTCTTAATGTTATTATTCTTATTATTATCATTATTATTATTTTTACTGGTAGTATAATTGCAAAAATAATTATTATAACAGTAATAATTACAGAAATAACGATATTAATTAAAATAACGATATAAATAATTATTATAAAACATTATTGTAATTATTATTGTTATTACTATTATTTTTGTAGTTGTTATTAGTATAGTTGCAAAAATATATATAATAACTGCAATAATTGCAATAATAATGATAATTATTGCAATAATGATGATAATAATTGCAATAATGATGATAATTATGATGATAATGATGATAATGATGATGATAACAATAATAAAGATGATTGTAGTGGGGTGTAGACCCAGTAGACTTCAATATGTCTGGTTGAGTTCGGGCTTAACCGAGAATATAGACTTTATTTGGGAAAAGATTTGTCTGCAGTGAACAGATGTACATTTCGGGCTGTAACTATCTACGGTATGGGACTTGGGAAAAAAATAATTTTAAAATTTTTTCTCGGAGACTTCAACACCATCCAAGTAACGAGACTTTGTACAAAGACCACCTCTACGTTCCCGTCATTGGGAAAGAGCGTAGACCGACCTCAGCTCCGGGACACTGTCGATCGGGGTTTATAATCGCTCCAAGAGGACTCTCGTGACTGAATCCTAAAGACGATGCATAGCGTGGTCAGACTTAAAATAAATAAATTCTTATCTGCACAGGCTCTTGCAGACATCCAGGACATTGGTGACGACAGTGTGACCCTGCCAGAGAGGTGAGAAAACAAGTAGTCCCGCGTGGCTCAAGGGCGGGTGTGAACTATCAGACATAGGATCACTTCACAGAACAGAAGCTGGCTGATGGGCCCGGCTGCCGTCCATCTGGAGATGATCTGAGAAAGTAGAAATAGATTAGAAAGAAGTAGGAGAAACAGGACGACTGAATATGGCAAGATTAGCAGGAAAAAGACGGGATTAGTGACGTGTTATCGGGTTGACTATCGTCAAGACTAATCCCGGTTCCACGGCCAGGATGAAGGCAATGTTCTGAAAGAGAACAGGCTGCAAGCGTGTTAGGATCCAAGCCATACAGGGTTATGTTACAGGAAAGACTGGTAATTCACAAGGGACAGCATGCAATCCGCTGGGGCTCTGAAAGAAGGAAGATAATGGTGGGTGGAAGATAAGGAAGAGTGGTTTGCCCATTACTTGTCCCAGTCAGACCCAGGGTCCCATGGCTCATCGTCTACCCCCCATGTCAGGCTCCGGGTCCGGAGGGAAAGTGCCGTCCAAACGGGGAAAGTCGTCCGGGGGGACGAATTGCGCACTTACCCGAAATGCCTTGAATTTATTGGGGTGCAGAGTGACTTCCTGCTCATTTGAATGTGGTCTCCTCACCATTATCACGGGTCCGGCTTTTTCAAATCCGGACTGGCCCTAACCATCAGGGACCAGGGGTCTGGTTCCATGACTGGGGTGCAGAATAACGCTACGATGCACGAAGACCAGATCCCCTTCGTTATACTCCCGCGGTCGAGCCCGCCGTCTTCGATCGTGATCGGCGGTCCAACGCTCACAAGCTTTTCGGGCGGCCTCGCTAGCTGCCACCGAGCTGCACGGAGTGAAGACAAGGCCCCTTCGGAATAGATCGTGTGGTTTGACCCCACAAGCGGGAAATGACTGTCCCGACCTGTGAGAAGGTACAATGGGACGTCATTTACGCTCCGGTGTATGGAGGAATTGATGATACGGTAATAGATCGTCCCAACCATCGGGATCATCCATCTGGAGCGTGCTCAGGGCGTCCTTGACCACCCGGTTCACCCTCTCCACCATACCGTTGGCCTGCGGATGATAGACTGTGGTGAAGAGCGACTTCACCTGAAGGTGGCGACACCTTGATGTACGGCAGACGGAACGGCATGAACCGCATCCAAAGCGGCGCCGCGCAGCGACTTTGGGATTACGAGTTGAAGCATGACCCGTTCGTACTCGGTCCCGAAGTTCGAATTGTTCGAGTGGAAGAGGGATACGCTTCGGCGGAAGACGGCCCTCCTCCAGATACTCTATGAGCTGCTGCCAAAGGGAATCGTCTCGTTGATGATGCTCCACCAAGTCAGGGGCTATCAAGGTCATCAATGGGCGCGATCTGACGACTGAGCAAGTCAGGGACGTGATGGACCCGACCTGGTTTATAGAGAAGCTCGAAGTCGTAGAATGTCAGTTCGTGTGCCATCGCGTCCTCCTTACCGATGCTGTTGGCTTGTGGAAGAGATACCAAAGGTCTGTGATCTGTAAAGATACGGAACCGTCTCCCATACAGGTAAGGGTGATAATGCCTAACGCTCTCAACCACAGCGAGAGCTTCCAGGTCGATGGTCGGGTACCTGGCGTCCCTTAGCTTCCAAGAAAAATATGCAACTGGATGGAGGTCTCCATCCTTATCCAGCTGCATGAGACAAGCACCAATCGCCGTGCCCAAGGCATCGGTGTGAAGCTCAAATGGTTCCTCAAAATTTGGCTGGATTAAGCAACGTGCGGTGGCAAGCATTTGCTTAAGTCGTTCGTGTTGAGGTTTGCCCCATGAAAATTTTGTATCTTTTTTCAGGATTCGAGTCAGAGGAGATGCGATTCTTGCATAATTGGGCACATGCTTGCGAAAAAAACAGTTGCCCCCAAGAACTGGCGAACGTGCCATTGACTGCGTGGTGTTTTTATGGCTCGTATCACTGTAACTTTATCGGGGTCAGGCAAAACACCGGCCGGTGTAATCAGGTGGCCAAGAAAACGAAAAGTATCGGTTGCGAAGTGACACTTGGAGAGGTTAAGCCTGAACCCCGTTCCAGCGAGTAACTGCAACACGGCATTGAGGTGGGATAGGTGCTGCTCAAACCCTGAGCTGTACATCACGACGTCGTCGTGATATGCCAGCGCATGGTGGCCCAATACCTGGTTGAGAACGGCGGCGATATCCCTCTGAAAAGTTGACGGGGCCGTCGTCAATCCAAAGGGCATACGCGAGAACTGAAAGAGACGGGAGCCGTCCGAGAAAGCTTTTCTCGGTCCCTCTCATCCACCTCAACGGTCCAGTATGCGCTTTTGGCGTCGAGGATGTTAAACCAAGATTTACCCGCCAGCTGATCAATGGCAGCGTCCATCCTGGGTATGGGATACGCGTCTGAAACCGTTTACGCGTTCAAGGCACGGTAGTCGACGCAGAATCGTGTCGTACCGTCATTCTTTTTCACAAGCACAGCGGGAGCAAGCCATGGGGAGCAAGAAAGCATCTTGTCGCACTCTGCACGAATATACTGCCGCGTACTCTCCGGGAGGCGCCATTGTTTCACATGGACAGGTTGGTCGTCCGTGGTTTTGATCTTATGCTTCATGTGTGGCACCACACCCGGAGGCAGCTCTTCGTTAAACAGATCTGGGTAACAATCAAGTACCTGCATGAGCTGTTCACGCTGAACTGAGGACAGGTGAGCAAGATCCACCCGGGGAACGACAGCCGCCCCTGCTGATGAGGGGAGTTCCTCATTCTCGAAAGAACATACCGGGAAGACCTCAAACTCATCCGTGTTGTAGCCAAAGTCGTTAAGTCCATATGTAAATCGAAATGGTCCTCGAAGCTCGCCATCAGAACATCTGGTTCGCTTCCATCATCGACTGGAGTCGGGGAAGCCACGCCAAAAGCTCCCCGACTATCCCAGAAGAATGAGCCCACATCTTCCGGGTTGACGCCGGAATCCTGGTCCATAGATTCCTCGTCGTATTCAAGACAATTAGGTGAAACCTCCACGATCGCCGCATAGCCGAGGATGAATCATTGCTCGATCTCAACCGGAGCTCCCTGATCGTTGACGACCCAAACGTCAACCTCCGGTAGGGAGAGGTCCACCAACGAACGAGGTACCAGGAGCTTGGCTGTGTCGCTCTCAACACAAGCCAGTCCGCTTTCCCCGCCATTCACAAGACATCGCACGAATCGCCCTGCCCAAGGAGGACAAGTGACTCTCCGCGCGTATCTTACCGCACCTTCTCGGTCCCCGTCACCCGTACTACAACAACGTATTACGGCCTCTGGTTCATGGTACGTCAGGATACCGAGGGACCCGGCACCCGAGAACGAAACACCGAGTCGGGCCCCGTTGAAGGTAGCAAAACTAGCCCCAGGAGGAGGGGAGAGATTCAAATTAAAATTAAACCTTTGGAGCAGGTCTACGGCTATAAGTACCTCTGCTGCCGTCCCGCCTGAATCTGTGCCTCGGGGAGCTCCGGTTCCGTGGAACTGTCGCTCCCTACGGCGTCCGCCATTATCGCCGTTTCTGGCGGTGGATCGTTGTGGTTGTGGTTGTGTTCTGTCGTGCCGAACAACGCAGTGCACCACTGCGCTGTTCGGCACGAAAAAAGCACCGCCCAGCCACATGCCCTCGGCGGCCACATCGGTTGCACTGATTACCCTCCCGCACCGCACGACACTCGGAAGCGTCATGCGTAGCTACCTGATGGTAGGAACACCAGCGTCGGGGTTCTCGAGTGCGTACTGGCAAATCAGCCAGAGGATCAACCGGAGGGGAAGCTGCCGGGGATCGACCCTCGCGAGGAGTAGAGGAGCAAGGTTTAGGCTCTGCCTCGCTCGAGAAACTGACCAAGGGTTTCTCTACCCGCCCGGCATAGTGCCGATGGTACCAGACTTTTTGGGCTGCTTCGACCACCCGGTAAAGTGGCTGATCCTCTACCAGCAGGAGCTTTTCCCGCATCCAGGGCGGGAGTCCCTGGAGAAAAGTTCTCCACATCAGAGGTTCAGCTGGACCAAGTTCACCAGGATAATCCCGCATGCCTTGGTACACCATGATCTCGACCGCGAGATAGAAGTCCCTAGGGGAAGTGTCTTTGAGTACATACGACCCCAAATGCCGTAGGTACTCTATCGACGAGCACGTTCCCCGGAAACGTTGTCGAAGGGTCTCCTTAAACTCGTCCCAGGTCCCGATCCCGTCGAAGACTGGGGAATTAATGAGTATGTCCGCCGTCCCCCTGCAGCTAGCACGGGCGGCACGGATCAGAGCCTCATCCGTCCCGTAAGGATGGGCCTGCTCAACGTGTCGCAACCAGGTTTCCAATTCCTGATTCCTCCGAAGAGGCGGGATCGGGTCGCGTAGGGTTATGCCCTGGTCCAGTGGACGTGGGTTGGCGGGGGGCCGCATGCACCCCCGCTTCCACCTGCGATGCAGAGGCCGCAGCTGGTGATCGAGCGTGAGGATGTTCAGATGCCCTGGGCTCCAGTAAACGCACGATATTGGCGTACTGCCCTTCCAGGGTATTGAACCGGGCATTGAGCCCCTCAAATTTATCCACCAGCTCTTCATACATCGAGAGCGACAGATGGTCAAGGGGCTCTAACCTTTGCCCCAAAGTCAAAGACTGAGCGTTATCTGCTCGAGGAAAGTCGGGGACCTTGCAGAGGAACCCGAGGACTCATTAGTGGGTTCTCCTAGGGCGCTATTGCGTGTACGAGGCATTTCGCGCCCCAGCACTTACTCTGCAACCTGTTACTTGGCTTGCGATGGACTTGCACAAAGGCTTGACCAGGCACTATATAATGAAAAATACTGTTCTATCCCACCGCTGCCTACCAAAAGAGAGTTGTAGCGGGCGTAGACCCAGTAGACTTCAATATGTCTGGTTGAGTTCGGGCTCAACCGAGAATATAGATTTTATTTGGGAAAAGATTCGTCTGCAGTGAACAGATGTAAGGTTCCAGGCCTACGGCACGCTGCCACCACCCGATTTGTAGGTTTGGGAACCGTGTGTGTTGTGTATGGGGGTGTGAATGTTGTATGAAAGAAGGTGGAAGGAAAGTACAGGATGTATGTGCTGAATATTGGATGTGTAAGTGTGTAAATTTGAAAAGGGACGTGTTTGGAAGAAAAACGCAAGATCATAAAATTCTTCCTCTTCCCTTCAGTTTGAGCTTCCACCTGCTGGAAGTGGGAACCCAGGTATAGCAAAGTTATGGTCTGTTCTAGAGTATCAGCTTAATATACTCCGATTCATCTAGCCTTCTTACAGCCTTTCAGGGGTTACGAGATAGAGTAACCAGCAATGTGCTGTTAAGGAGACCCGAGCCCAAGAACGTTTCAAGCATTCAGCCTTGGTCAGAACCAGAACTTAAGATGTAAATATCATTTGTTCATTTGACTGGGACCGAGTGAAAGCTCTAGGATGGCATGATATTTATTTATTGAGCAAATCGCACTCATTAGGGAGGTCTACAGGAATTCAGTCATGGGAAATTTCACAGATGCGTACATCACCAATTTGCTCACAGCGGGGTGATGCACGTGAAAGCCACACCAGATATACTCAAAAATGACTCAATGTATTTTCACTCCATAAGTATTTCTAAACAGTGTTAGCACGAACACATACCAATCTCTAATATGAACAAGTTAATCTCCAACCCAAATGGAGATTAACTTTGAAAACAAAAACGAAAGCAAAACAAACTAGTGCTGATAAACTCTGCATAAAAACACTTGTGTAAACCATAAGAAATAATTAGAAATATCATGTAAGAAACATAATTTAGCGTCGAAGGCCAAATAAAAGAATAACACCAAAAGGGACCACAAGATCACGGACCGCCTGACATCCACAAGGTCGGGCAGGTATCAAGACAACAAATCAAGACAAAGTAAAAAGTAAAATGGCCCTGAAATTATTATGGGCGAGACTTAATGAAATAAACCTTCCTCCAGGAGGTACGGATCCTCGAGCTGAGGGAAGAAATTTAAGTATTGACTTAGTTTAAAATCGTGTAATAGCACACTGGAGGTACGGATCCTCGAGCTGAGGGAAGAAAACTAAGTATTGAACAGCGCAGTGGTGCACTGCGCTGTTCGGCACGACAGAACACAACCACAACCACAACGATCCACCGCCAGAAACGGCGATAATGGCGGACGCCGTAGGGAGCGACAGTTCCACGGAACCGAGCTCCCGAGGCACAGATTCAGGCGGGACGGCAGCAGAGGTACTTATAGCCGTAGACCTGCTCCAAAGGTTTAATTTAATTTGAATCTCTCCCCTCCTCCTGGGGCTAGTTTTGCTACCTTCAACGGGGCCCGACTCGGTGTTTCGTTTCGGTGCCGGGTCCTCGGTATCCTGACGTACCATGAACCAGAGGCCGTAATACGTTGTTGTAGTAGGGTGACGGGGACCGAGAAGTGGCGGTAAGATACGCGCGGAGAGTCACTTGTCCTCCTTGGATGTGTAAGTGTGAAATTTGAAAGGGAGATAGCGTAGGCTGAGCGTCTGCGTGGACGTGTTTGGAAGAAAACGCAAGATCATAAAATTCTCCTCTTCCCTTCAGTTTGAGCTTCCACTGCTGGAAGTGGGAACCCAGGTATAGCAAAGTTATGGTCTGTTCTAGAGTATCAGCTTAATTACTCCAATTCATCTAGCCTTCTTACAGCCTTTCGGGGTTACGAGATAGAGTAAACCAGCAATGTGCTGTTAAGGAGACCCGAGCCCAAGAACGTTTCAAGCATTCAGCCTTGGTCAGAACCAGAACTTAAGATGTAAATATCATTTGTTCATTGACTGGGACCGAGTGAAAGCTCTAGGATGGCATGATATTTATTTATTGAGCAAATCGCACTCATTAGGGAGGTCTACAGGAATTCAGTCATGGGAAATTTCACAGATGCGTACATCCACAATTTGCTCACAGCGGGGGTGATGCACGTGAAAGCCACACCAGATATACTCAAAAATGACTCAATGTATTTTCACTCCATAAGTATTTCTAAACTGAGTGTTAGCACGAACACATACAATCTCTAATATGAACAAGTTAATCTCCAACCCAAAATGGAGATTAACTTTGAAAACAAAAAACGAAAGCAAAACAAACTAGTGCTGATAAACTCTGCATAAAAACACTTGTGTAAACCATAAGAAATAATTAGAAATATCATGTAAGAAACATAATTTAGCGTCGAAGGCCAAATAAAGAATAACACCAAAGGGACCACAAGATCACGGACCGCCTGACATCCACAAGGTCGGGCAGTATCAGGACAACAAATCAAGACAAAGTAAAAGTAAAATGGCCCTGAAATTATTATGGGCGAGACTTAATGAAATAAACCTTCCTCCCAGGAGGTACGGATCCTCGAGCTGAGGGAAGAAAACTAAGTATTGACTTAGTTTAAAATCGTGAAATAGCACACTGGAGGTACGGATCCTCGAGCTGAGGGAAGAAAACTAAGTATTGACTTAGTTAAAATCAAGAAATAGCACACTGGAGGTACGATATTCAAGCAGTGTTCCTTCTGTGTGAAGTGGTCCTTTATACTCTGACACTTTGAGTTCACAAAGTGCTGCTTTGGGACAGAAAAAGAGTGCACCCCACAGATGATGATGTAGCGTGTCACACGTCGTCGGGAGAGCACACGAAAACACCAAGAACGGGACCACAGTACACACAGAAGTCAGGACCCAAAAATATATTATAACTGTAATAATAACAATAATAATAATAATAAGTATAATGATGATAATAATAATCGTTATAATATTGTTATTAATATTATTATTGTTATTATTATCATTATTATTCTTTTTACTGGTAGTATAATTGCAAAAATAATTATTAGAACAGTAATAATACAGTAATAACGATGTTAATTAAAATAATGATATAAATAATTATTATAAAAACGTTTTATTGTTATTATATTGTATTACTATTATTATTGTAGTGTTATTAGTATAGTTGTAAAAATATATATTATACCTGCAATAATTGCAATAATAATGATAATACATTGCAATATTGATGATAATAATTGCAATAATGATGATAATGATGATAATAATGATGATAAAGAAGATGATAACGATAATAATGATCATAATCATGATGATAATAATGATGATAATCATGATAATAATGATGATAATAACAGGAATTGGTCCACAAATAATAAAAAGGTAAAAGAAAAAAAATCCAAAAGTCGAAAAAGCGGCAAAATCTAGCGAAATATAGCCTTTGAGAGAAAAACTCCAAATGAGTTTTTTTCCATTCATTTGATGATTTGGCAATTATTGGGGTAATAATGATAATAATTACAGAATTCTATTAATCATGACAATAATGATGATAAAAGTGAGAATAAGAGAATTGGATAACATTTCATGATTATTAATATTATTACTATTATCATTATATTGTCAATATTATTATTATTACTATTATCAATATTATTATTATTGTTATTATTATTACTATTATTATTATTATTATTATTATTATTATTATTATTATTATTATTATTATTACTATTATCTCATCATATATTATTATTATATTA
>NW_023656029.1:101608-104108 GCF_015228065.2 Penaeus monodon
ATTTTTGTATAAATATAAAAAAGGCTGGGCTAAAATTGGAGTTTCTGCAAGTATGTCTAGTTTAAAAAGCTTGCCCAAATTTTTTACGCTTTAAAACAGGGGGAAAGGGGATTTTCATAATTCAAAAGCTTACAAAGACTTAAATTAAAGCTGCAAAAATTAGAAATAAAATCCAAAACCAAACGGGTATCAGACTAAAAAGTTAAAGTAAAGAAATTGTTGATGCCCTCAAAAATTCTATTTTTGGGGACTTAAACCAAACTCCAGCATTATACCCAAAATATTTGTCCCAGAACTCTTGAAAAAATTAGAAAGACTCATAAAGGAAATTTTTTAAACCTTGGGCCTGGCAAGAAATATGATCCCTTGCCCTGATAAAGTGTGAAATTACTCAAACATATCATTGCCAAACAAATTAAAATTCCTACTAGCTAAGGTTTTTGAAATACGCACTGCCTCCCCAAAAAAAAACTTTGCACCTTTTTCCTGTTTTTAAAAAAGCTTCTCAGACCTTAAGCAAACACGTACCAATAAACACCAAATCTTTGCACCGTAAAATCATCTATAAAAAACCTTCCCTTTTCATCTTATTACTCATGTGGCCAACATAATTTACATCGGGGCATAACCAAGGGATACCTATATTGTTAAAGACCTGGTAAAAAAAGGACTTTATTGTAACCAACCGAAAAGGGGCGAGGTGTGTGATCTTAGATAAAATGAATACATCGAAAAGATGAAAGCATCCTAAGAGATGAAACAAAATTCATTAAAAATTGAAGATACTGCACCTCTCTCATTAAAAAAAGTGAAGATAAATTTAATAACTTTAAAAAAACTCAAAGTAGCCATTCAATTGAAAAAGAACATATTCACATCTTTCACTTCTGGATAAAACCGGGCGTTCTGTAGGGCTTCAAAAGTCCAAAAACAGGCTGCCCTCTCAGCCCAAATATTTTTCAGCTTTTGGCACTTTAAAACTATAATATCTCAAAGTTTTTGTTCCATTCTAAAAACACTGACTTAATAAATTCCAAACTGATATTTTCTCATTTTAAAAAACAATTAGTTTTTCCCAGTGCTGCGTTATATAAGGGAAATTTTGATGTTACCAATTATTCAAAAATTCCCTCTTCTGAAACAATTGAAATCATCATTGATCTTGTTAACCACAACACTCACGTAAATGCTTGAATAAGGTACTTCAAAAAATTTGCTAGAAAATTGCCACAAATATGACATTTTTCTTTGATGGCAAATTATTAAAAAAGTTGATGGAGTGGCTATGGGTAGTCCCTTTGGGCCCCAAAACTTGCAAATTATTTATGTGTTTTTTATGAAAAAAAAAGATGGCCACAAAAGCCCCCTGATTTAGACCCTTTTCTTATTATAGATATGTTGACGAACTTTCTTTTGTTTTTAACACAGCTACAAGTTTGAAATTCCTGCAGTATATGAAATCTGCACAAGAATTCAAATTTACTTGTGATTTTTGAATCCAATGGTAAACTTTCCCCTTTTTTTGGGTGTCAGCATAACAGAGATAACAAAAAAAAGGGTTTTTAAATGCAACATACAGGAAACCTACATAACAGGCCTCACCACAAAGTTCGATTCCTTCATTCCTTCAATACAAAAAAAATTTTTATAAATCCCTTACAAAAGGCATACAAAAAAACAAAATCATATCAAATATTCCCCAAAGGAATAGACTTTTTCACTGACACACTAAGAAGGATGGGTTTTTCCACGTTTGTCTCAAAAAGGTCCTCAGGGAAACCTAAAAAACATCTTTGTAAAAAAAAAACAGTACAACTTTCCGCCCAAAAATATAAATTTAAAAAACCTTCCATCATAGGACCCTGAGTTATACTATTAGAAAAAAATTATTAAACCCTTTTAACATACACTATTCAACTGTAGATTAAGGTATTTTTTATCCACAAACACCATTGGGCATATTCAAAGTCAAAGACAAATTCCCCCCTTATTATGTTTTATCTGTCATCATAAATTTTGCGCAGCGCAATGCTGCTTACTTTGGGAAAGACTTTTAGGAATCTTTTTTTTATTCTGCAGATGAAAAATAAGGGGGGTTTTTAACAAACGGGGGGGCCATAGGGGAAAACCCCTGAATTCCCCCCGTGCGTGAAAAATTGTCAACAATATAACCATAGCTTGTCTAAATGACTTCAAAATAAAAATTTTCATCCTTTGCTTCGAAACCCCCCATATTAAAATTTTTGGATATGGAAGGGGCGACCGAAGCTTAATAATATTAACCCCCACGCACGTTGCTCCCCTCCTAAAAAACAAAGTTTACCCTGTCTGAAAACTCCTCATTTTTTATACATCCCAAGTTCCAATAATTTACCCAAAAGTAAAAAAGGAAAAGACAAAACAGGTCGTTCGCGTCATTCTCGTTAAATTTTTTACATGTTTACTAAAATTAACTATATATCCAGTAATGTTAATTTTCAATTTAAGAAATTTTTATTTG
>NW_023656030.1:0-29024 GCF_015228065.2 Penaeus monodon
AGCAAAAAAAAATATGTCACTAAAAAATTGATGAAGGAAAAGTAGAAAATATTAGTTCATAATTGGTGATCTTGTGGGTGCCTATGAGTGGCTGGAGTAATGGGGACATGGTCACTGTATACAACTACCAATATGTTACCTTCCTTGCAATGAAATATAATGAAAGATCCATGTATATTACACCAGGGAATACCTGAGAGAAAGAAAAATCATTGATTGGCTATGAAAACTAATCTTTAAATGTTTGCTGAAGTAAATACACATTCATTACTTTTCATGTACTTTAAAAATAATAATAATAATAGATAAAAAATGGACAAGACTCATGCAACAACATATGTATTAACTCTGGGGGGGGAAAGAGGACGGAATGAAGGCCACGAGCTAGAAGAGGTCAAAATGCGGGAAAGGAAATGAAGACACAGACCCGACTGACAGAAGAACAACAGGTCGTTCCTTGCTTCACTTGTTGCTTGCTTGCTTGAGATTTGCGAAGTTCTGGCTTCGCCCGGGCCTTTCACTTATGGCCCGGCCCTTCACTTGTTGATGGGTTTTCAGCGAGGGCAGTTGCAGTCGGCGCCATCTATTGCCCCTGCGGAGAACTGAGGGTTGGCTCTGGGACTTAAATGTGTCGTATTTTCTTTGGATTATAATGCTCGATTGATCTATCATTAATATGAACATTCACTTTACATACTGTTACGCCGGCCGCCTCGTCTCTCTGCCACCAACACAAGGCAGGCTAGGCAGACAGCGTGCTATCCACAGGGTCGTGAACACTGAACAGCTCCAAGAGGCACCGAGCACCACAAAACACCACGAGGGAAACGCCAAGTGGCGAGGCAGGGCACGAAATAAACACACGATGACAGTCTTTCCTTTATTTACACAAGTTATTTACCCGTACACTTTTCTATAGGCACAATACAGGGGGGAACCAGCATGTTAACTATGTTTCGCACAGAGACAAAGACCCACTGGCGTAGCAATACATATATGTTGTTGTGTGTGGTGTGTGTTACCTAGCACCCTTTTGAGTGCTGCTATACTACTTCTTACCACCCTTGATACTCCCTTGAGTAATGATAGTAACAATTGAATATAACCTATATATATTCTCGCGCATAAGCCTCTGGATAATATATTTTCATTCCACTCTCACTGGAGCGGGCTCAGTGTTTGTATAAGAATAATACATCCAAGTTACGCGTGACTTTCCTTTTTGTAAACTTCACTTTATTCAGTATTATATCAATTGGTTATTACAGACTCATGAAATAACTTTATACATTTAACAGTGTACTTACACAAGTGAATTCTCTCGTCTCCTGAGGAGTCCAATTTCTCCCCTTGGAGACTACGAAGAGTGCAGACTTTTGTCTCGTCTACTTCGTATGGTCACACGGAATTCATTACGGTTTTAACCGGGAATTGGGAAAATCAACCAAAGATAAACCCTCACGAACGTCCGCGTTCGACGACAGTTGGTACTGAACAGCGGTGCAAGAGCCACACCAGCGCCCTGGCCTCTGCTGACCCAGCATAGAGCACAGTGGTGCCCTTGTTTACAAGGCCTGTGGGTTATCACCCTTAAGTCCCCGAGACAAAATTTCTATAGTGCCTTGCAAAACACTAAAGGCTTATCCACTCCACAGGATCAACACCACACTCTAGCTTCAATGGAATGTGAAGTTCCCCTGAACTACCATCCCATCTACCACACAAACATTGGAAAATCCAAATCCATGGCGTATAGTGGTCTTACTAGGTCAGGTATTTTACTAGGTATTTTACTATAGAATACCATTCCAACGCTATTACCATAAGTCTGGCCGTTGACATGCTCTCCCCAGAAATCACACTTCCTCGGTGACCTATGACTTCAGGAAGAAACCACCAATTGGTCTTGCCCAAAGACTGTCAGAACTTACAGAGTAGTATCGGTTGACCTAGGCCTCCTAGGTCTACGTGCGTACGGTGAGTGAGAGAGAGGTTGCAGAGCTGGGTCAACCAATGACTCTATCACCCTAGACAATGATAAGCTCTTTTCTCTCTCCTTCCTCAACCGCCTCCAGAGATATAAGGCAAAACAAAGGCTAATAGCAATCAAAATAGATCCCTAGATTGCCCCATCCCATGAGTTTAAACTAAATGACATAATGATGATCTGTCCGACCAAACAGAAGAGCATTATCCTAGTCCATGGAAGCATGGTCTTCACAAGGCCATTGATAGATACATTTACCTTTTCCAAATTCTCTTTAGACTGATTGAATTAATCATGAACTACCTTTACATCACTGGGGAACATACATGGTGTAATACCGCACCATATACCGAGAAATTTGTGTGAACTGAGGTAAAGTTGTAACCAGTGGTTTTGCTCTCCCGTCGGCTGTAAACTGTTATTCCCTTATTAACAACTAGTGTACAGTCTCCTGGATGATGCAAATAGCCCGTCCCTTGGAGCTCTATGATACTCCTACTACCGCTTGAAACATTTTAACAGTGCTGATGTAGTTCTGTTAACTGAATACAAAAGATCACGTAGATCATTTTAGACCTTGAATATTGGTTTGGACTTTCACACATTCTATTTTGCATTCTTCGGGAATAACCTTACTTCCCCTGGGAAGTTTCTCCAACATACATACACATGACTCAGCCACACTGATCAGTGATGTTAAGCTCTAGGGCACAACATAAATTCCCTTGATTTCATGCACCCCTCCAGTGCTAAATTCTATAACTTAAGAGTCAGTTTGAGCTATGTGATTTGGTAAATCCTTTAATGCAATTAATCCCTTGTCTGTTAGTAATGGAGTTGATACTACCATAGTCAACTCGCACTTGACTGGTTGGGGAATGTGTAGTATAATAGTGAAGATTAATTCATCAACCACATCTAACCAATTTCTTTTGACAAAATCCTTAATTACACTCCAAAAGATGCTCCCAGCGTGTTACCTGATGCTTGTAAAACCTTGCTCACCATAGCATCAGTCAACAACCGAGGAGACACGATACCTGTTAATGCCATGAATATGTTCTGACCCGATGAATTTCTAATCTAGTTACTCGAGAATGGATTCCAATTATTTGTTTCTTGTTCCATTGACCCTCCCCTTTAAACTCCCCGATTTGCCGATTTAGATCGAGTGAAAGCGTCCAGTCCAGCCGTCCTACTTCCTTAGTTTTTTATGGCAAGTGTAATAGCCATATCCTTCAACATAGTAAATTGTCTTGATAAATTATGTGTTTATTGCTACTGTTTGAGCTCCTAAGCCCTTAACCTCAAGTCTGTTATGGTCATCTCAGAGTTCCAAACATAGAGTGAAGAAGTCTTCCAACTCCGTCAGATAGGCTTCTTTTCACCCTAGTTTTACAATGTTGGCTCTCCCTAACACCACTCAAGACCTCTCTAAAACCTTTGTGATAAACACCAGTTTATGTCCAGCTAGAAGCACTCGAGCTTCTCCTTGAGCCAAAGCATTTCCTTTCTCTTCTAGCAAGATATTGAGTCATTCAAGAGTCTCGGTAACTGGTCATAGATCCTGATAATGCACAACATTCCAGTAGATGTTCTCAGCGAGGACTCTCTTCTAACTAGGGCTACATTTGACCGAAGAAGAAGTGGAATGCCCTCTGCCTGACAAAACGTCCACAGACAGGCCTCCAGGATCAGCATGCACATTCCTTAAATTAATTTCATGTTGGTGACCACCCCGTCCTCCACAAACACAGGTTTATTTTAAAAGAGGTGTTTGTGTGTGTTATGTGGTCATGTGTGATCATGCCTATACATTTATATAGTTAGTCCAAATATGGTCCATCATGCAACCATGCATAATAACCTAGCCCAATGTCATCACTATATATTGCAATAATAGCCAAACAATTGCAATCGTTTTCCAGCCTGACCACTGTTCTGTTTATTTGTTCTGAATGTCCTTTGGGGGCATTGGACAATCCAAATGCCGAAATCTCCTTAGAATCGTCTAGTGGCACCAGGTGATATCCAATCCTTAAATATAGTGTGGAAAACCACTTAATTTGAATTGATACAAGATATCCTCAATTAGGGGTAAGGGATAAAACTCCGGTCTCACTGTAACATTCAGAGCCCAGTAATCCATACACAACCTAGGGTGTGAATTATCCTTCCTTTTCACTAAGACAATTGTAGCATTCCATTCTGATGAATTGACCCTTATATGACTTTGATCTATCAAGGCTCGGACCTCTGCCTCCAAAGCTGGTCGTACTGCATAGGGAATAAACCTAGGTAGAATATGAATCTTTCCTTCATCCACTGCCTCTATTCACTGAGTAATCAATTTTTTTCTCCAGTGGCTCTTCCTTCAAATTAAAGACTGCCTGAAAGTCTTGCAAAATCCTTTCTGTGTCTTTGCTCTGGCTTGGCGGGTAAGGGCCCAAAATTATCACCCCTTTAAATTTTTTCCCAAAAATTTTTGGGAAAACCCGATCCTAAAGGGGGGCTTTGGGGTCCTAAACCTATTTTCACCTGTTGGGGGTCATTGGACAAACCCCCTTTAAAGGTAAATAACCCCCCCGGTTTTGTTTTCCCTCCGGGGTTTAAACTTTTCCTTTCGGAAAGGATTTTAGACCCTTGAAAAAATTCTCCATTTATAAAATTTCCTATTGGGAATTTATACTGGTGCATTAAAGGGACGAACCAAAAAACACATCACTTTCCCCCGGGGAAATTTAAATTTCTGCCCTAAAATACATAGTCCCTTAGGGAGGAAAAATCCCTTTTCCCTCCCTTTTTGAAGGTCATTTTGGGCCCTCCCCTTTAGTGCCTTCCCCGGTTCCCTTAAAAGTATTCCACTTACAAAGGCAGTTCCGTGGTTAAACGGAGAAGGAAGGTCCATGGTCCTGGGGGGCCCCTCTTTTTTAAAACTTCCCCTGTCCCTGTACAAAAAATTTACTTAATAAATGTTGGTTTGCCCCGAGCCCCAAAATTGGCATTTAAAAGGATTTTTAAATCTTTAGTTACCTTCCCCTTAGTCTTAGATATCTGGGAAGAAAAAGACGCAAAAAAAATAGGAATGACGGGGGCCCGTCGTTCTTGCCCCTTTCCTTTTTATCTTTTACTTTTATTCCCTTCTTTTTTTCTGTTTTTTTTTGGGACGGGGCCGAAGGTTTTTGACTTTTTTTTATGGGGCCCATAACTTTTTTTCAGGGGACAGTTTTATTCTATATTTTTCCCTTCTTCCCCAAAAAAAAAACCAAATTAAGCTCGAAAGGGTTTTTGGGTTTTGGGCCCCCCGGGTCGCGGCGATGTACTTTGGGGTTAAACCCCCTTGGGGCCAAGGGTTTGGGCTTTCCCCTGCTGGTATTTTTCTCTTCTTGGGGGGCCTCCAGGCCCCGTTTCCCTTTAGGAGGGTTTTCCAATTCCTTTTGGTTTTTCCCCAAAGAAATTTCCCCCCTTCCCTTTTTTCTGGCCAAGGGTTCTCCCCTGAAATTTCCCTTGTGGTTTTTTTCCCCTTCCCAATTTGTAACAACCCGGGGAATTCCTTCCCCATTATTGTTTTAAACCAAACCCCCTGGGTTTAGGGCCAAACCCCCTTTTGGGGGTTTTCTTTTTCCCACCCCCCTTGGGAGTTAAAATTTTTTCTTTTTAACTTGGTCCTTTTCCCCTTTCCCTTTTTTCCAAAATTCCCCCCTTTATCCCCCCGGCCCCTTGGGTTTCCCCCCAAAAACCTTTCGGGGAAAGGAGAAGAAACCCCTTTAAAACCCCCCCTTTGGAATGAAATTCATTTGGAACTTTTTTTCCTTCCTTTGGAAGGGACTCGGTTCCCTAACCTTTGGGTCCCTTAGGAAAACAAAACCTTTCGGCCCCAAAATTTTTAACCAAAAAAAAGCCCCCTAAACCCCCCAGAAAAATTTTTCAGGAAGGCCCCAAGGTTTTTTGGGGGGGGGAAAATTTTGGGGTTTTTTTAACGGAAAAAAGGGGGGAAAAAAATAATTTTAGGTGAAAAGAAAGGGGAAACCCCCGGGGGGCAAGCCCCGGGAAGGGGAAAAAGGGGGGGAAAAAGGGGGGGGCCCCCCCCCCCCCCCCCGTAAAAGGAAGGGGGGGGGGAAAAAGGGGGCACAAAAAAAGAAAGGGGTGGAAAAAAGGGAAAGAAGGCAGGCCCCTTGCCAAGGGAAAGCGGGGGAAAAGGGCCCAAGGGAAGGGGAAAAAAGGGGCGGGGGGGAAACCCCCGGGGTTTGTTGAAAAACCTTGGGGGAGGAGAATTAAACCCCTTAGGGGTGGGGAAATTTGGAAGGGGAAACTCGTTTTATTTATAATCGGGCCGCCGGGGGGTACCGGTCGGGCTCCCCGGAGAGGAGGGGGGAAACTAAACCTTTAGTGCGCTGGTAGTTTGGCTACGAACCCGGGTTCAAAAGGGATTTTAAATTTTAAAATTGTGACCTCCCCCTCGTGAGGGGGTTTTGGTTTTATTTGGGACTTTGGACCACGGGGGGAAAACACCCAACGGGGGTCACCCGGTAATTTAAAATAAAATTTATCCACATCCGGGCAACAGAAATAGTTAAATTAAAAATCTTATATCTCCCCTCTCTCTTCTGCCCTTTTCCCCACATTTTGCATCTAAAAAATAATTTTTTCCTCCCCAAAAAAGAAAAAAAAAAAAAATTTTTCAAAAAAGTCTTTCAAATTTAAATGTCAATTATTAAAAACATTTCTTTAAATCAAAAATGCTCTCATTAAGAGAAACAGAAAAATTTAATTGAAAAACCCCCCGGGTTTTTTCCCAAAGGGCCCTTGCGCCCCCAAAAAAACCCCAAAAGTATTCCCATAGAGGGTTTAAATCCCATTCCCACACGATTTTTCAGTCAGGGGACAAATTATAAAAAAAAAATAATAAAAAATAATTAAATAAATAAATAAAAAAAGGAAAAATTTAATACAGAATTTTTAGCTAAAAAAGGGCGAATATAGAAAAAACAAAAAACGATTTATTTAAATAAAGGCTAAATTTAATTTCGAAAAATACCCCCCTGCTTTCCAAATTTCCCTAAAATTTTTTTTTGCTCCAGAAAACCCGGCCCATTCACAGCGATTTTTTTATTTTTTTTTAAGGGGGAGAATATCATTATTTTTAAAAGAGTGGTAAAACTAGTACTTCAGTGAAATCAGGAAAAAAGGGGGAATTTGAAATGGTATTTTTTTTTTATATGTTTTTAATTCTTTTGAAAATTTAGGAATTTCCCGGAAAAGTACTACAGTCTGTATTTTCTTATTTTTTTTAGAGTATCCTAATTATAAAATCATAGTGTGCTTTGCTTTTAATTTATTTTCAACTGGTTTGTAATTTTTGATAAAATCGAAAGGGCACACTATCTATATACAAAAATTAAGGTAACCCAAAAATTTAGGCCCTATCCCACTCATCACTGCAAAAAATGTTTTTATATCGGGTTTCAACCTATTTGCCCCCGCCCCCCCCCAAAGGAAATAAGTTAAACCCCTCTCAGTATTTTATTTTTTAAAACAAAATTACCCCTATATAGGTCCGGTTTCCCAATTTTTAAAAAAGTGTCCCTATAATAGCTGGTGACCCTAGATTTATTTTTCCTTCGCTTCCCAACGCCCCCCCACCCCCCCTAAAAAAAAAAAAAGAAAAAAAAAACCCATTGTGTGCGTGTTTGCGGTTTTGTTAGGGTTTTGTTTGTTTTGGATCAGAATAATCATAATATTTTTATAAATGTAATTGTTTATTTTACCAAAGTAAGCCTGCCAAAAAAAAAAAACTGTTTTTAGTGAATACATACAAAACCTCCCTAAACCTTTTTTAAGGGTACCACTGACGGCCCGGGGACCACCCTGCGTTCTATAAATTTGATTTTTTTTTTTTTTTTTTTTTTTTTTGTTATTTATTTTTTTTATTTATTTATTTTTATTTTGGGCAAGTACTGTATAATGGAATAGGTGTACCTTCCCCAGCAATAATTGAAAATTTTCATCGGGAATTTCATAATTTTTTTCTAATTTATTTTTTTAGCCCCAAAAAATACCAAAAAATTTAATTTTACCTTTTCCTTTTTTCTGCTGTATTTTACTCCCCCAAAAATCATTCAGCTCTGCCCAAACTTTTTTTAGAATTTTTTTAATAATTTTTAAAATTTTCCCCCAAATTTTAAACAAAAATTTAAGAACGCAAAAAGATCACCCGGGAAATTTGATTGAGTCAGACGTCTAATTTTGGGTACTTAAACAAGTTTTTTTTTTCCTTCCCTTCTCACATCGGCCAACCAGCTCTAGGTAATATGTTGGGGGTTTTTAAGGGTTTCTTCTTTTGACCTAATTCATTAATTTCAGTAATTTTTTGATGGGGGCCAAAAATTTTTCATTAAGGAAATAAAAAATCATAAGCAAAATGCGTATAGAGTGATTGTTGTTGTTGTTTTTTTTTTTATTTTAAAAAAATTATTATATATTTGATGTTTTTTTTTCTTTGGTGGTTGTGTAGGGTGGGGCCAAATAAAAAAAAATTTAACACTTACACTTAAAAATTTTTTTCAAAGCTTTTTTAAAAAGCAGCTAAAAATCACAACATGCAAAAAACTTTTCACGGTAAAAAAGATATAATGGTTTTTTGTGTAAACAGATAAAAACAGTATCAATAAAATTTTGGGCCCGATTTAGCTGGGGGAAACGGGGTTGACCATACGAAATTTAACTCCCCAAAAACTTTTACTTTAAATTTTTAAAAGTACGGTTCAGAACATATCGTCAGATTTTTTTACATTTTCCCCTTTTTAAACGTTTTTATCTTTGCTTTTCCTGGCGTTATTTTTCTCTTTACTTTTCCCTTTTTTTGGTTATCATATTTTTTTAATTTTTAAAAATCTTCTACACGTAAAATCTTTTTTAAATTTAAACGGATTTTTTTCGATATATGTACATTTTTTTAATTTTCGTTTGTATAGGGTTCCTTTTATTAATAAAAACAAAACATTATAAAGAGGGTAAGGAAAAGGGGTGGGAAAAATTTAATGTGGTGTAAAAGGGCAAGGGGCGATTTAGAGAGAAAAAAAAATCATGATGTCGCAAGTGAGAAGGCCCCAGGGAGAAGAGTATTTTTTTACTGTATAGCATTTCATTGTACTTAAAAATGTGTTCCAAAAAACCCTGGTTGAATTTTTGCAAATAAATGTTTGGGTTTCCAATTTTCGCTATTTCAATTTTTTTTACAAAAAAAAATGGGTAAAATATGTTTTTGGGTTAAAAGTAATGGGGCATTTTTTGTGAATAATATAAATTTGGGCCCCTATAAAAAATTATGACTTTATTTATTCATTTCTCCCCGTTTTTGGACTAAATTGTTGCAAGACTGAAAAAGGGAATCGCAGCAGGAATTTTCAAAAATTATTTATCGATAAAAAAAAATAAAAAACTGTATAAGCGGGGGGTTTTTTTTTTTTTGCTAATGCCGCGGCAGTCGTGACGCAAAAGGTAAGATTTGGGTTTTAAGATTTTTAAACATTGTCTCCCAAAGGGATTTGACGAAAAACCGGGTGTATAAAACACATGCTTTTCCCTTTTGCCCATTTTGGTTTTTTCTTATTTTTCTTGCTTTTTTCCCTTTTTCCCCCGGGAACCTGTCGCTGGTAACGGCCTCGTATGGCCCCTTTATTTTTTTTTGTTTTGTTTCTATAAAATGAAAAATTATTTTGTGTTAGGGAAATTTTAATTTTTAAATTTTAAAATGGATTAGGCACCAAAAAACCCCCCCCCCGGTTTAAAAATTTTGGGGGTTTTCCCCTGGTACTAAAGAATTTTTTGGGAAAAATTTATATAAAAAAACTCTTAAAAAAAGTAATTTTTTACATAGGGGTTAGTGGGTTTCTTTTAATTTATATTAAAGTTTATACCCCTTATTTTTGGAGAGAAAAACTGTGAAATTTAAATAATTGTTTTGGGATTTTCTTGAAAACGTAATTAGGGCTTTTTTACCTAATAAAGTTCTTTAAAAAAAAGTTTTTATGTTACCGCTTTATTATTTTTCTTTTTTCGGGGTTAAAATGCTTTATGCTAAAATATAATATGTATGAAGTGAAAAAAAAGTTTTTCGTCCCCGCCCTTTTATGGTTTTTGAAAAAGGGGGGGGGAAGGGGGGGGAAAAAAAAGTTTTAAAGGGTTTTACAACACTTTCAAAAAATTTGTGGGGTTCAACGAAAATTTTATTTTGCGTGGTTTTTTCTTTTCCCCTTATATTGAGTTGGGCCTCACAAAAATTGCCAGCTAAAATTTAAACGCTGGATCTTTATTTGGCGAAAATTTTTCTTAAACCAAAAAGCCTTTTGCCGAAAATTTAAACTAAAAACATGCAAATTGGGTTCTACATTTTCCAAAATTACGGTTTTAACCCTGAAATTTTAAACCTTTTTTGACTATACGGGCATGAAAAAGGGGAAAAAAAAAGAAGAGAGATTTGCAATTCCCGAAAAACTGTAGGATTTTTCCCAAAAACCTATTGTTTTCTTTATTACTCAAGCTTTGGGTGCAGCTAAAAAAGAAGAATTTTTCCTATTAAATTTTTCGTTGTTTCCTTTGCTTTTAATTTTGATTCGGCCCCATTTTACACTTCGAAGTGCACCTTTTTCCCATTCTGGGGCTTATAAAATATGTAAAAAAATACCTGCAACTAAAAGCTTTTCCCGTTGTCCTTAGCCCGCAAAGGAAAAGATAAGAAAAACTGCGAAAAAAAGGTTTTTTGGGGGGACTAAGCCCAGCAGAAAACAGAAGGCCCGCTTTTATTTATTTTTTAGGGTTTTTTTTATGGGAAATTTCCCCCGCAGTTTTTGGGGGTGACAAGCATTAATTCCAAGAAATGCCTTTTTTTATATGAACATAGTATATTAAAATAATGTAGATAATAGTTATAGTCCCTAGCTTTCATGTAAACAGCCAGAGGGAGTGGGCCCCTCTTAGTTATGTTACATTTAAAACAATTTTGGTGATAAATTTTTGTGAGGGCCCAACAACCAGCCCCCCGCCCAAATTTACCTGGGGATCCCCAATCTATCCCTCCTTGGAGCAGTTCAACTTGGGCACCCCTTGAGGGGGGTTTAAACGTGTTGACTTTAGGGACTCGTTTGAAGAAAAAAAAACGTAATTTTTGAAGAAAATGCAAAATGGATTAAGATTCTCTTTGTTTTAGTTAAAATATAGTTCCAGTTTGGGCTTCCCCCCGAAATTTGTGGACGGAGGGGCCCAAAAAACCTAGTCCCTTTGTTTCCCTCCCTTTCCCCCCGGGAAATTAGTGACGGCAGGCCCCCAAAAAAACTATAGTCCATAAGTATTTTTTCGAAATTACAAAAAGTAATTTAAAGGGAAAAACTGTACCAAAAAGTATTGGGGGCCCCTTTTCCCTTTTTATGGTCAAAGCCACTATTTCCCCCCTATTGGGGAAACCACTCGGGGTTTTTCTAGAGGGGGCCCCTATTCATTAACGTCAATGTTGGGAGCTCTCCTGACATTACTGAGTCCAAAAATCTTTATGAAACCCCACTATAAAAAATAATAATCATAAGAGGGGGTTTCTGATGATTAATTTTTTAGTCTTAGAGGTAACCCAGAGAAGGGTAATATCAAAAAATTGATAATCCCTTAAAATTTTTGTATATTGAATTTAAATCATTAAAAATTTACCCCCCCCCAAAAAACCTTAATTTTTACAGAGGTCCACTTCCCCAAAATGTGGGGTATTCCTTCTTTTTGTCTCCCTTTCCCGAATCCTTTTTCTGTACAGGGCTTTCCCCCAAAAAACCCTTCCCTTTTTTTCCCGTATCAGTTCAGAGGAATTTTCCCAAGGTGGCACCGGCCCTTTAAAAATCTGGTGGAAACTTCCAAGGGTTCTCAGGAGCAAAACCACAAAAAGGGAAAAAAAACACAAAAACCCCCCCCCTAAAAAAAAGAAAAAAGGTTCTTTTTTGGGAAAGATAAAACAATAAAAGGGCCAAAATAACTTTTTTGTAGGAACAAACTACTTTTTTACAAACAAACAAATTTCATGGATTTTATGCCATTATATCGATCTGAGTAGTTTTTTTTTTTATAAAATTTTTATTTTTTTGAAACCCCCATTTTAGCATAGATTTGTATTATTCTATTTAACTTTAATTTAAAACCTTTCCCCCCTTGAATTTGGGTTTAATCCTCCCAAAAATAAGAGAGGGGGACAAAACTGAATGGGATCCAAGTGGGCCCCGTGTCCCCCACTAGTGTGAAAAATTTTTTATTACCCTGATTTTCCAATGTGTTCTCAAATGATTTCTTTGGTTTTTTATGTAAACAGATCTATGTATTTTATTTTATTATTGATATTAACAGCTGAATGTTTTTTCTTATTCTGGTATTTAAAGAAAATTTTTCTAACCTCTTTCGAGGGTTTTTACCAGGCACTTGTTTCCTTTTTTTCTCTCTCTCTGGGTTTTGACTCTAATAACAGGGGTTTTTTAAATTTTATATTTTTAACCTTTTAAAAACTACTCAAAATCAAATTATTACAACCTTTTTGTTTCGTCCCTTTAAACATACATACATAAAACCGGAACTTAAAGAAATTTTTTCCAGAAAAAAAATGAAACTATTGGGTTTTTTCATTTAAAAAATTTCCATTATTAACCTTTAAAATAATAAGCAACTTTAAAAAATAACTGCGTACCCTTTTTAATTAAAAAGAATGCCCCTTTTGGGGGGAAAAAAAAAAATGAAATTTGTTTGGGTAACCCCGATATTTTCACGGTTTTTTTTTTCTTTGTAATAATAATAAAGTATATACCCCCTGATAAAAAATAGTAAATAAATATCCTCTTTTAAAAAAAAACAATATCATCTTTTTAAATTTAAAATTTAAATACTAATTAACTTACCGCTAAAACTAATTATATGAAGGGGTTTTACAAAATTAAAATATGAGTAAAAAAACCAAAATAATGAGGTTTACAAAAGGGTTTGGTTTCCCGACGAAATTTTTTTTTAATTACTTTTATTTACTTAAAAATGTCATTACACGCCTTTGGGGGTTTAGGGGAACCAAAAAATTTGTCGAACCAAATAAAAGGAACAAATTTGGAAAATTTCATCCGTAAAACTTTCCCTTATCAAGATTCCAATTCTAATATCATCAAAATCAATATCAAAATACAAATGTCTTGTCCGCTCCCGTTTTTGGCCCGTATTCCCGAATTGTTACACATTTTTCATGCTCGGGGGGGTAAAATATCCCAACAAAATTCCATTTCAAAAATTTTTTATCGTCTATCAACAAAACTGGGGCACTCTACCAAAATTCGCCAGAGGATTTTAATCTTTTACAAAATTGGGCAGGCCCTATTGGTTTCAGGAAATCACATCAACTTTTCCCCCGGGCCCAAAAGAAAAAAGAGGAATTTTTAAATTTTTTCTAACCTTGGCCCCCGATTTCATCATGAATTTTACAAAACTTTTAGCCTTGCTCAACTTTGGGCCCCCCCCCCCCCCATTTCCCTATCCAACTGAGTGGGGAAAAATTTAGGTAGACGCTTATTCTTTCAACCCCTTAAACCCAAATTCCTATCAATTTGTTCTAAAAGTCGAATATATCTAAATCTCAAGTACAAGTCCAAAAATTAAATCAGACTAAAAATTATACCCAATGTCCTCGATCTCTAATCCTGGGGGTCCTCATCACCCATTTTTTAAAGGGAAAAACAAACATCATCAATCCCAACAGGACTCTACTAATCAAGCCCAGGATTCGTCAAAATCCATTTCCCATCCTGGCCAAAAGGGATAGGTTTTCCCTCAAAAAAATTTTTTTTTTAAAATCACAAACGGTAGTATAACTAAATTTTACATCTTTCGGCCCAAAATTATAGCCCCCCAATATTAGCCCACACAAAATAACAATTAAATGGGGTAACCCCACTAACTTGTCTTTAAAAATTCCCGTTGGCTCTGTAATTAAACCCATTACCATTACAAATACTTTCCCAATTATACGACTAATCTTTAAATCTCTTGGGTTTTTCATTAAAATCTTAATCTGAAAAATTTACGCTCTTCTCTGCATTGAGAACTTCTCTTAAATTTTTTTTTTTTAGTATCTCTTCTCTTTTACTCCTTTCTTTATTCTTTCATTCCCCTTTTATTAAACTTAAGTTTAATTCAAACACTTTATTCTGTAAAAATTCATTCTGCCACAGCATCCCCTTTTTCACCCTTTCCTTTTCACTACACCTTTTTTCCCCCTCTATGCAGATTCTCAGAAAATCCCTTTTGACAAAACAAAATCAACTTAAAAAAAAATTTTAAAAATGTTTCTACTATCTCTTCTTCAAATAAATTAAAATTTTTCTGATCATTCCCCATTTGCTTCCCCTATGTATTGGGGCCCCTTTTCCCCTTTGGTCAAAGCCACTAGTGTGAAGAAGATATTTTTATTTACCCTGATTTTCCAATGTGTTTCCAAAGGTTTCTTTGGGTTTTGGTTTTGGGAATCAATCTATATATTTTTTAATTTTATTATTTTATTAAACACAGCTGGAAAGTTTTTCTTTTTACTTCTGGTATTTTAAAAAATTTTACTTTTTCTTTCGGCCCTTACCAGGCCTTGTTTTGTTTCTCTCTCTCTTCTTTGGTTTTGACCCCTAATATCAGGGGGTTTTGCATTGTATATTCTTACATTTTAACATCCCACTCAGAAACACTATTTCAAGCATAGTTTTCGTCTTTAAACATACAAATAATACGGAACTTAAGAAATTTTTTCCAGAAAAAAAATGAATACATATTTGGGTTTTTTCATTTAAAAAATCCATTTAAAACCTTAAAATAATTAAGCACAGTGAAAAATAATGCGTACCCTCTTTAATTAAAAAGAATGCCCCTTTTGGGGGGGGAAAAAAAGAAAAATGAAATTTTTAGGGTTTCCCCGCATATTACACTGTTTCTTTATTTAGTTTAAAAAATGTAAAAATATATAGCACCTGATACAAAAAAAGTAAAAAAAAGTTTATCTTTTTTAAGAAAATAAAAAATCTTTTTTCTAAATAAAAAAATTTAAGTACTTAAATTTTCTTAACCAGCTAAAAACTAAATTTAAAAAAGGGGATCATAATTAAAAATAAAAGTAAAGACCAAATAAAGGGGGGGTTTTACAAAGGGTGGGCACGGGGGACGAATTTTTGGGGCATTTCTTCTTCATGGGTTAGTGTCATTTTCCTGTTAAAAATGAAAAAGGAAAGACCTTGGGGATGTGTTAAAAGGAAAAGGGTGGGCATGGGCTGGGGTTAACATGAAAAAGGAGACCTGGGCATGGGGGTTAACTGAAAAAGGGTGGGCCTGGGGATGTGTTAACATGAAAAAAATTTATGGGGAAATTTTTTAAAATGAAAAAACCCGGGCATTGTTAACATGAAAAGGATGACCTGGGCCCTTTTTTAACATGAAGGGACCTGGGCCCAAAAATTTACGCAAATTTGGGTGTGGCGGAAAGGGAAAAACAGAGAGACGGAGTTTTGGGGGTGATCCTGTGAAACCCCGTGTGGGCCTTGTGACCTGATTTAAAATTTTTGGGTTTCCCCGTTATAAAAATGTATCGTGCAGTGTTTCCCCCCGTATTTTGGCCTTTTAAAAGGGGTACGGGTAAATAAAATTTTGTAAATAAAGGAAAGCTGTCCCTTTTTTGTTTATTTTGTGCCCGCCTCGCCCTTGGCGTTTCCCCTCTTTGGGTTTTTCGGGGGGCAGTGGTGCTCGGTGCCTTTAGAGCTTTTCAGTTTCCCGATTTTGGAAAAGCCGCCTCTGCCTAGCCTCCCTTGTGTTGGTGGCAGAGGACGAGGCGGCCGGCGAAACAAAGGGGTGCCCAGGAGTGGGATTTGTGATTTTGGGATCAGGGGAGACGCGCCGTTTTTATCATGTGGTCCAAAGATGGCGGCAGCCAGTGGGAGAGGAGGCTAGGGATGAGGCAGGACAAGTAAAGAAAAAGCCGACCCAAAAAAATGGCCCTGATCACCCCATGGGGCCCGGGTTTTATGAGGGGGGAAAAGGGCACAAAGGGCAAAAAAAAGCAGGCACGGGAGGGACACGACAGGACCCCAATCTCGTTCGAGTTTGGCAAGAAAGGGAAAGGGCAGAGGAACAGTTCTGTCGACTTTTTGAGGTCCCTACAGAGCAATCTTGCATCGGGGGAAGAGGGAAAAACTAAGCAGTACACCGAAAAGGGCCCCCTGCAACAAAGTGAAGAGGAATGGAGGAGGTGCAGACTCTGAAGGGCGGGGGGTTAGGCCGAGGGGGGGGAAAGGAAAGGGTTTGGAAAGGGGGGGCATCACGGGGGTAGAAAACATTGCAAGAGAAAAGGGCCCAGACGAGGTTCTGGCAACAGTTTGCCAGGGGGGTCAGTTTTTAATGGGGTCTCCCTTGGAGTCCGTGGCGGGAAAAACCCCCGGGGCCTTTGGCAAGTTGGTGGGAAAGGCCAGTGGTCGCTGAAAAGGCTGGGGACCCATCAAAACCGCCCCCTTTGGGGTTATAGGTGGCGGCAAACTCGGACCCATAAACCCGCCTCGTTGCCTCCCCCCACCCCCTTCCCCCCCCCCAGGTGTGTTGGGTTAAAGGGGCACGCATTCTAAAACCCTGAAACCCCTTTGGGCCCTCCAGCCCTTTTCTGTGAGGGTTGACCCAGGGTACGACGGGAAGGGGGCCCTGGGATGCAATTTTGCCCAATTTAAAAATGCTGGCTTTTCCTGCCCGGGGCCCCCTTGGGGGCCCCCACGCTGGGGGGGCCCCCCGGTGGAATTGGGGGGGCATCGGGCCGGAAACCCCCAACATCCCTCTTCACCGCGTGGCGGGGGCCCTTTGAAACCCCGTTTGGGGGACACCAAAAGGCCGAGGTTTTTTATCGGGCCCGCTTGAAGAAGGGGGACTCGTGAGCTTTGGGGAGCCCTTTGTCCCAGCTGGGCGGGATGTGGGGGCCCGCTGGTAAGAGGTAAAATATAGAAGATGGATTTTTCCCCCATCTTCTTTTTGGGGTTTAAATGGTTGTCTTTATCTCTGGGGTAAACCCTTTTGGGGGGTTGTGAGTGCCCACAGGTATGGCGGGGGTTTTGGTAGTGAAGTCGGGATCAATGGGGGGGGCCGGGGCGGCCCCCCAAGGGGGCCCAAGGGGAACTGGGAAAGCCCTTGGGGTGCGGGGCCTACTGTTTTTTTGCTCTGCTGGAGGATGGGGGGAATGCTGATCTCGTTTTTGGGGTCTGCGGCTTAAAAAATAGCGTGTGTAAGGGGTGCGGGGAAAGAGGGGGGGGCCCGCTGTCCAATGAGCCCCGGACATGGCTGGGGGACCGGGTTTTGCCCCAAAAACCTGGGAAACTATGCTAAAATCCAGGTTGGGGGCGGCGGTAAGGTATCCCCCTCCAGAGAGGAGAAAAGGGCGAGGGAGCGATATCCCTTTAAAAGAAATTAACCCCGGGGTCACCAGATAAAAGAGGGATGTTTCCCCTTTTATTTGTGGTTAATGGTGTTTTTATCTCTTTGGGGAGAATTTGTTGGGGTGTGAGTGCCCACAGGTAGGGTGGGTGTTTTGAATTAAAGTCGGAGATCAAGGGGGGAAACCCGGGCCCGGCCCCCCCAGTCGGAAAAGGGAATGGGCAGTCCTTGTGGGTGAGGGCTTTTTGTCGGGTTTGCTGGAGGATCGGGGAATGCGATCCGTTTTTCGGTTCTGCGGTTTTAAATACATAGCGCTGTGAAAAACCCGGCGGGGAAACGGGGGGAAACCCCCTGTCCAATGAGCGCGGACAGGGGGGGGGGACCTTGGAAAAAACCGGGGGAAAACTATGGAACTCCGGTTGGGGGGGTGCTGCACAGGACTCCCCCCAGAGAGGAGCAAAGCGAGCAAGCCCGGTAAAACCCTTTAACGTATCACTCCGGGTCACCATTTATAAAAGAGGATGTTGCCCATCTTCAATTGGGGGGTTATGGGTCTTTATCTTTTTGGGGTTTAAAATCTTTTGGGGTGTGAGTGCCCAAAGGTTTGGCTGGGTGTTGGTATTTTAAAAGTCGGAGATCAACGGGGGACCCGGCAGGTTTCCCCAGTCGGAAAAAGGACGGGCAGTACTTGGGTGCTGCTACTGTTGCCCTGCTCGTGGAGGTTTCGGGGCTTGCTTGCTTCTTGTTGAGATTTGCGAAGTTCGGGTTTCGGGGTTTTATTTAAAGGGCCCCGGGGCCTGTGTCAGCTTTTTTTGGCGGTTCTTTTGTTGGGGGACCCTCGGTGTTAAAAGTGGGGGTTTTGGGATTTGCCAGCAGGCGCTCCTGTACCCTTTGGTGTAAGCATCTCGCATAATCTCTTTACCAGCACGCGGTGTTTTCTGGGGGGTTTTGTTTGGAATTTGCGTGGGGGAAACGCAATTCTCCAATAGTTTTCCCCAGTGTGGCGTTCGGCTCGCCCCATGCATGCAACCCCCTTCTTCACTTTTCTAGGGTTTTGTATAATTTCCAAATGCACAGTGGAAACCTAGGGCTTCTGTGCAGAATGATTTCGGTACCTCTGTTGTTTTTTTCCAGAGAGTCCCAGGGGGTCATACCCTGAAAGGCCCTGGGGCCCACGGCCGAGGGGAATATCTCGTTTCCTCTCTGTGAAGCTGCCAGGGGAAGGATTTGGCCGCCCCCGTACACTTCCCCCTAAGTAAATTTGGGCCCTTCTGAGGTTTTATCATGGGTTTTGGGGGCATCCCCCGGCCGTTTTGGGGCAAAATCTGTCAGCAAGCCCCATTGCCCTTGATCCCTATAGGGGCGGGGAAACCCCATTTTTTATAAATTCTTTCCCCTGAGCAAGACCCTTTTGTGCTATTGTGCGGATGGTTTCAGGGGGGCGGGATTTTTGTCAGTGGGGTGAGCGCTGCTGAAGACATTTC
Source organism: Penaeus monodon (assembly GCF_015228065.2). Taxonomy (NCBI): domain Eukaryota; kingdom Metazoa; phylum Arthropoda; class Malacostraca; order Decapoda; family Penaeidae; genus Penaeus; species Penaeus monodon. The sequence goes on from NW_023656030.1 coordinate 18,922, forward strand.
AAACCGGTTTCCTTTGGATCGGGTGTGTATGCCCAAATTTTTTTTCCCCCTCACGGACGCGTGACTCGGGTGCCCCCCATGAACCCCCCCTGCCTCGCCTTAGCGAGGAGGCTTTGTCTTTTCCCCCTCATGGATATTGGGGCACCCCTTGCTGTGGAAGCGGGCGCCTGCATTTGGGGTTTTAAGGGATCGGCCCCCCGATCCATCCGTGTAATATGTCCCCCCCCGGAGGGGTGGGGTTGCAATGCCCCTTTGGGGTTTTCTGCCTTTAGGTTTGGGCGTACAAAAATTCATTTTTTTTTTCTTCCCAAAGCCCAATAAACCGAAAAACTTATCGAGGTTTGGGCCCCACGGCGGAGTTTCGACAAAGTCGGGGTTTGTGGGGAGTCCAGCCCTTCCCAGTAGCGGTTCTTTAAATTTTTGATGGCGTATTTAACCCCCCTGGCTTTTTGTGAGAAGCCAGGAGTTTTTTTGAAAAACAGCTCGTTATCTTGTTCTAGGCGTCGGGACAAATTTTGTGTTTAGGCTTGTGTTCCTGGGGCCTGGATGACCTTTGTTTAAAAATTTGTGCTGCCGTTAGACAATTCTTTGAGGCCAAGGGGAAAAGGGTTTTTGTCCCCACTGGGAGGTTGGGGGCCCTTTTCCCCACCTTGGGGCCCCCAAAAATGCCCCGGGCGGCTTTTTTTTTGGGACTTTTTTTTTTCTCCAATGGGGCTTTATTTTTTTTTAATGCCAAAACCCCGCGCGAGCAAAGGGCATAGTCTAAGGGGGCCCTGACAGCATGAAAGTAGAATGATCTTAGTACTCTGTGTCTGGCCCTATCGTTTTTCCCAACTTTTGCTCTCATGAAGACAGTCTTGCCTTTTTTCGGTCAAGCAGGTACGGCCCTCCGGCGGAAGGAGGGGGTTTTCCGGTCTACCCTTTTCCCCCAAGGTAAAAAGGCTTTCCCTAAACCCCCCCCCCAAGTCCTTTCCCCTGGTTTTTCAAAATTTTTGTCCCTTAAAATCTCTTTTCCCCGGGGAGCCATGGCTTGGTTTTGGCCCTGCAGAGACTTTATTCCTGTCCTGAAACCCACTCCCGATATCAAGTCCAGACAACGCTGGGTTTTGTTTAGGCAGTGTGCTCCAGTGGAGATGATAGCAAGGCCCTCTGCATGGGAGATGATTTTGCACCCCATTGGGAGGTTTATTTTGAGGATACAGGAAATTAGTGTGTTAAAAAGGGGTTGGGGCTGAGAACCCCACCCTGTGGCGTTCCATTTTCTAGTGGCAATTTTGCTGGGATAGGGACCCTTTGGGAAATTTTACTTTGGTGTTTTTATTTTCCCAAAATAGTAACCCCCCCAAGCCAAAAAAGCTTACCTCTAATTCCCCTTTTTGGGTTTAGGTCCCTGAATGGCAAGAGGACTTTCCAATTCGAAAAACCTTTCCCGGTCAAGGAATACGCCAAGATGCGCCCGGTTTATTGGTCAAGGCGGGGCTATTCTTGGGGGCTGTGCTAATTTCCCCCGGTGAGCCCCTGGGAGGGGTTGTTTGGGGCTCCCATTTTCCAAATTTGGGGCCGGTTTAGTACCATCCCTTTGGCAGTCTTGGCCCGAAAATTTAGGAGAGAGATGGGGCCGGTTTTTCCCCGGTCCCTTTTGGTTTTGGGGGGGGAACTATGGGAGCCCCTTTTTCCCGGGTTTTGGGGTTTGAGGGGGAAGTTTTCCCGGACTTGTTGAGAGTTGAGGAAAAGCAAGCTCAAATAACCAGTCCCAGGCGGGAGATGGGTGGGGAAAAAAGATCCCGTCGGTTTGCCCCGGGGGGGTTTCAACTGGCTTTATGTGCATCTTTAGTTCCCCAGAGAAAAGATAACGTCTGAGTTTTCGGGTTCGGGGTGCCCTTTCTCTGATGTGAGCAAAATCGGTTTTGGTTGTAGGGGGTTCTTGTTTGCCCTCAGTTCGGCGGGAAAACTGCGCTACCGTTCTCGCAGAGAAATTTCCCCGGCCCGTCTGTTGGCCTTTTGCCGGGGGTGTTGGGGCGGCATCTCGGGGCTTTTAGCGGGGGGGCTCGCTTTACCCTTGCCATAGCTCTGAGAGGGTTTGGTTTCGGTGAAGGGAAAAATCAACCATTCCAGCCCCCTTTTTCCCGCCCCCACTCTGTTGGGAGTTTCCTTTGGGTCCCTGACAGCCTCCCTTAGGAGGGTAGGTTTGTCCCGGGGGGTTCCCTTTTTTTTCGGGAAAAAGTTTTTCGGGGACGTTTAACCCCGTGGGGACCCCCTAATTCGTCATTGAAGTACCAGGCGTCCTTTTGACTCCCGGACCCAGGCCCAGGTTTTTGGGGGGGTTCAATGGAGGTGCCTCCTAAAAGGCATTTACAAGTTGGGGTTTTAGCGCTTCCCACATTTTTTGCTTGGTGGGTTATTGCCCCAGGGCAGGGGCCAAGGCACTCTGGAAAAAACCCGCCATTTGGCCTTTTTGTTTTCCCCTTGGGGTTCGGTCGTGGTATTTCGGTTTGGGCCCCTACCAGAGGGGGTTTTGTTTCCCCTAATGGGGCACTAGGACGGTCCACGACCCGCCAAACCAATCTCTCCCCCAGAGTCGCAGTGGGGCCCGGGTTTAGGTCAGGACCCCCCCCTTTACAGCGTTTGGGTTTCCGGCGGGTTTAGGAGGCGATCCGGGGAACGTTCAAGCACGTTGGGTTAAGGGGCGGCAGCCGGGAAAACTGTTTCCCTGCAGGGAGCCAGGGGTAGGGTGGTGGGCATTTTAAATCTCCCTTTTGATACCGGTGTGTGCTGCGGAAGCACAATACCCCGGCTGATGTCTAAGCATGCAGTGTGGCCGCTGTACCCAAAATTTTACCCAAATTTTAGGGGTTTCCCCCGGCCAAATTGAATCTCGACGGCAAGATTCAACTTTTTCCCCCAGTTCCCGGGGCATCGGTATTTTCGGAAACAGGGAGTTGTTGCTTTTACCGGGTCATCAAGGGCCCTTTTGCCCTTGGAAAGTGGGGAGCGCGGTTTGACGTGATTTTCCGGGGAAGCGGAAAAACTTCCGCTGATAATGTTTTCCTGGAGCATGACGATGTCAATGCTCCTTGATCGCACTATTGCGTGGAGGAAAGGGGATCCTTTAGGAGAAGCCACAGAAAGTTCCCCCCGCAGAATACTTAGATTTCGTGCCCCCATTTTAATAATTGATAGTTTCACAGAGGGAAAACGTCATACGGGTTGAGGTCGGAGTTGACCCAAATCCAATTTTTGGGGATCCTCACTGCTTGCGGGGGCTCCCTTTTGGGGTCGGGCTATCCCCGGAACCCCTGGGGGGTGGAGAGCCTTTTGGTTTGCCGACTTTTGTTTTTTGGCTTTTTTCTTTGGCCCGGCTGTTTCCCGTGCATTTGCTGGCCCTTTCCTGGGGAGGCTCAGCTTCTTCGATTTAGCTTTGGGAATGGAATTTAGGCCTTTTTTTTTGGGCCCGCCCGGGGAGGGCCCCCGCCCGGCTGGCCCCTGCCGTGAGGGGTAGGGCCCGGGTTGGAGAGGGGAGGGGAGCCTCGGGCCCCCTTTTGGGGTTGGAGGGAGAGGATTGGGGATTTGGGCCCCCTCCCTTTCCTTCCCTTTATGCTTTTCACAGGGTTTTTTGAATGCCCTCAAGGGGAACGTCGAAGCCTTGTCCGCCTCTTTCCCTTTGGGCCCCGGACAAGGATATGCCCCTGCTTGACCACAGCCCGTGATTTGGGTCGACATGTCCCCTCGGGCGAAAAAAACATGTCTTTGGGTCTGGGGAGGGGCCGTGTGGGCTGTTGGAAAACCCTTTTTTCCGGGGGTTTCCCCTGCACTTGCTTTTTCTTGGGGGACCCCCTGGTTGTCGGAGATCTCCGGTTTTGGCGGGGGGGGAGCTTTCCCCCCCTTTTGGAGGTCGGGAAGCCTTTTCGCTTTTGTTCCTCCCCAGAGTAGGTTCCTTGGGGGGGGGAGGAAAAAAAGATTGGGCGTTTTTTTGCAACCTTTGCCCTTTTTTTAGGGCCGCCTTTTTCCTGACAGAAAAAAGCCAAAGGGTCCCGGCGTGATGGGTTTTGGAAAAAATTAGGACATTTTTGGGGGGTTGTTTTCCTTTTCTTCTTTTTGGCCTGATGCACACGGTTTAGTATTGTGTGCCTTGCTACAGCACCCATTTTGGCTTGGGGTGTACAGTTTTGGGCCCGGTGGTTTTTCCGTAATTTGGCACTTGAAAAACCAAAATGGTTAAAGGGACATAAATGCATAGGTGTAGGTTTCCCCCGTTACCCCAAAAACAAGGGTGGAGCTTTGGGTACCTTTAAAGGTCACCAGGACTTGCCGGTTGGAGTCTTCCCCTTTGGGCAATGGGAAGCCTCACGACCTGTGGGGGTGAAGGTTTTCACCTCCACATCGTATGAGGGGCCGAGAAGCCAAGTAGCACCATTGACTCTCTTTTCCTCGGGGTTCAGTGGCGAAAAGGGCTCACTTTCCTCCCAAACTTTTTAAATTCCCTTTTTTTTCCTGAAGGGAAAAAAAAAGGGTGGCTTGTCTTTGGGCACGATGAACATGCCCTGAAACTCGCCCCAAACCCCGGGTCCGGGAAAACCGGATTTTTCGCTGGCTCTCCCAAAGTTTTGGGGGTTACTCGTGGAGGCAAACCCGGGTGTTTCGGTTTTTTCAGTGGGCTCCGATTTTAGTCAGTTTGGGGGTCGGGGGGGGGCTCAGAAAACCCTTTTGGTCTGGGGTGCTGGATGGAGGGGCCAGCACGAGGTCCATCTGTTTGGGGCCCAAACTGGGGACAGACATGTTTGTAAAATGATTTTTTTCGTCTTGCCGATCTTTTGGGAGAGGATGACAGTGTCATCCTTGTCGGGGTTTTTTTTGCCACCCGGAGGCACGTAAAGGGTTCAGGGGGGCTGCCCTGGTCTGGGCATTGACGGGGCGTAACAGTAAGGTTTTGTTTTGTGGGGGGGTTTTTAAATTTAAAATTTTCCATTAATTGGGAGTGCTTCATCCCCTCAGCCCCCCCCCACCCCCCCCAGTCCAACAAGGGGAAAACGAGGCTAGGAACCAAAAGTCTAACAGAACAGGGGTTTATGTGGATTACGCAAACCAATTAGGGGGATTGCAATGGTACACCACACGGCCGGGGTGGGTACCAACGGCAGCAGGGTGCCTTTTTTTCCCTGCCTCCGAGGGAGGCCAGCCCCTTGGGCCTGAAAAGGGCCTGGACAGGCCGCCTTTTCTTGCCCCAAAATAGAGGACCAAAGAGGCGTGTTGCTAGCCGCAGGGCGTTTCTCGGCACGGCATCGCTCAAAACCCCCAGGGCTCCCCTCTCCCCCGTCACAAGGGTTTCCACACACGGCAAAACGTGGGGAGGGTGTCAAACCCCGGGGGTTCCCCGAGGGGATGCCCTTCCCCCTACCCGGAACCCTGATGGGGGAAAAATTCTGCTCCTCCCCCCAGTGAGGAGGAGCCTTTTATTTTTTCCCGGCAGTTACTCTCCCCTCCCCGGAGGGGGGGAACCCGTACCCCTTTTTTTAAAGTGGAAACCCTCTTTTTCTGAAAAGCTCAAAGGTTTTTTCACCTATTGAGAAAAGAGGGGGGGCCTGCACCTTTCTGCAGTTCCCTTTATCCCTGAAAAAAAGCCGGCCAAGACTGTTTTTACCCAGTGAGGAGGGGAAATTAACATTTTCCAAAGGGGGTTCCTATTTGGGAGGACGGTTTTTTAAAGGGGAATTTCTTCTCCTGAAACATCCAGAGGATGTTTTACCCCAGTGAAATGAAGGGGGGCCTTACCTGTTCCCGTAAGTCCTTTTTCCCTTGAAAAAAAAGCCAACCCCAGACTGTTTTCCCTCACAGTGAGGGAGAGGGCTGACTTTTTTTTAGGAGTTCTTTTTGGGAGGGGGGTTTAACGTGGAATTTCCCCCTTCTTCTGAAAAAACCCAAAGGTTTTACCTCGTGAGAAATAGAGGGGGAAACCCGTACCTGTTCCAGTAAGTTCCCTTTCCCCCTGGAATAGCCCAACCCCCCAGACTATTTCAAACACAGGAGGGAAAGGGGGAAAAAAAACTTTTATCCAGGTTTCTTTCCTACAAAAGGACGGGAATTGATGTTTTGTCTAGAGCTATTAGAAAAAACCTGGCTAAAAAGGCCTAACAAGGGGGCTCTACCGGGCCCACGCCCCCATTCGAAAAAAAAGAGTGGCAGTATCAGATGGTCTGCCAGACCCGTCCCTTTAAAAAAAGAATTTGGGAAAATTTTGCACACCCTAAGGCAGGCCTTCAAGGCCCCCCAGTAAGGGGCCTTCTAAGGCCCCCCCGGGCCAAAACCCTCCCCCGCCGGAGGTTTAAAGGTTTTGCCCACGTCCCAGCACGCGCCCCCAAGATGGGGGGCCGTTTACCAGAAGGTGTGCACAGAGTCATCCCAAGTCAAAAATTTTGTTTTGGGAAAAAGTAGGGGTAGGAGGGGACGAAGCTACATGCAAAACACCTAGCATCGGGATCAAACAATGGGGGGCGCGTCCCGTCCGGTTTAAAGCGGAAAAAGGGGAGGCCGAATGGCATTGGGGGCCCCGGGGTGGTGCATCTCTTTAATTGGCCCCGCAAAAGCCACACGATCGAGGGATCATGGTGACTCACCCTTTGGATTGCCGGCTCCCAACCCCTTGGGCCCCGTCCGCCACCCTTTCCCGGAAAAAAATCCTCCCTTCTCTCTGAATTGTTTCCCAATTTAAAGGGCCCCATTCACCGCAAGGGGGAGAGGGGAGGAGAGGGGAGGTCCTTCTTTTTAAACCCTTTTTTGTTCTTTTCTTTTTTTTCTTTTGGGGGCGGGGGGAAAGCTGATCCGTTTTTGGCTTTTGCGGGCTTTAAAAAACTAGCGCTGTGTAAGCGCGCAGGGAACCCGGGGGGGCCCGGTGTCCCAAGAGCGGGACATGGCTTGGGGCCTGGTGCCCCCAAACCCGGGGAACTATGCTGAATCCAGGTTGCGGGGGGTCGTGCTGCACCCGTACCCTCGGTTGCGGGAAAGAGATGATCGTGGTCCTGGCCCGCGATTTTTTGTTGACGCTTTGCAGGCCAGCAGCTCCCAAATTTTACGTTTTAAACAGGCACAACCTGAGGACCTGCAGGTGGCACTGGGGAGGCCTTGGGGGGTTCGAGGGGCCTTTTTGAAGGCAACAAATGGCCCAGGGGGCCCGATGCTCAGCCCACAGTGACCTCCGGGGGCCCCCACGGCTAAAGTGGAGAAAGGTAAGGGATTGGGAAGGGAGCCCGAGCACTTTCCATGGGTTGTGTTGGGGCTGGGGGTGAAAGGGAAAGGGGACAGACCCTATCGGTGGCGGAGGGAGCGGGGAAAACCCCCCTTTAAAACCCGGGGGATTTTGATGCCTTCCAGCAGTGCTGCAAGGGGGCTGGGCAGGTTTGGGCACCATCCCAGTGCCCTTTTCCTTTAAAGGGTAAGGAAGTGGTAAAAGGAGGAAAACACGGACAGGGGTGGAGAAGGGGGCCCAAACCCAGCCGTCCCGGTTCCTGGGCCCCGACTTGGTAGCTGCCGCGAACCAGCACGATGCAGGTGGGGGCTCAGTAGATGGGAAGCTATGGCGCTGAAGTGGACACTGGGGCTGAAAACCCTATCGGCCTGATAGTGTTTGCCACTATGCCTTCCAGACGCCCACAGAGACTGTGGTGTCACGGGGCATTGTAGAGCTCAAGGGCCAGTGGAAGGCTCGTATTGGCGGGGAGCAGGTGGCCACGCGCCGCCCGGTTCTGGCCATTGGATACTCGGACGACACGTGGCTGGGCGGCTACCTGACAGGTAAGCTGGTCACTTGGTGGACACTGGGGGAATGCCTGGTGAGGGCGTCCCTGCTTCCCGTGGTTGGCTGTGCAGAGGTAGTTACGGCTGAGCGGCTGCACCTTGCCCCCAGGACAGAGTTAGAATCCGGTGTCGACTATCAAGAGTGATGCGTGGAGTAGAGGCTCGTGGAGCCCATCCAAAACCTGCAGCTGGCTGATGGCGTAGCGGTTGGGCGGAGCCTTGTTGGACCAGGGGAGGGGTTAGTTACAGGTTGGTAGCTTAACTTCCCGTAAGGCCAGAAGGTGCCAGAGGTGCAAAGCTGGGCACTTGGAGAAGTGGAGCATTCGAGAAGAGTCTCGGGGAGCAAGAGTTGGTTGGTGTGGGGCGTTGCATGATTCCTCGGGGACTTGGCGACTGGCTTGTGGCGTTACCATGGGTCCAGAGTACTCTGGGGCCAGGTGAAAAAATAATGAGTTAGCCCCGAGAGGCTGAGGATGGCAGAGCGTACCGAGATGAGGAGACTTTGGCCGGTGAGGGCGATGCAGACAGACGTCATGGTGACCGATGAGGCCAGGTCTGGGGCAAGAACCCCTCTGGTGCCACGCAATCTAAGCCGCCGGCCACACGCTCAGAGCGACCCCATCGAGAGCGACAGAAAGCCGCGCTGGATTAAAGATTTTGTGTTTCTGAGAACTGATTTCAATTACGGTTACTTTGTTTGAAGAATTTTGTTTGTTCTGAGGACGTATTTTATTTAAATTTTCTGTAGTTTTGTTCAGGTTTAGATATGTCAAGCAGCGGTCGTCTGTTATAGGGGGATATTGCTCCAGTGGTCTTTGTCTCTGTGTGAAAATTGTTAACATGAAAGGATGACCTGGGCATGTTAACATGAAAGGATGACTGGGTATGTGTTAACATGAAAGGATGACCTGGCATGTGTTAACATGAAGGGACCTGGGCAAACATGACGCAACTGGCTGTGAGCGGAGGAACAAGCCAGAGAGACGGAGTTGGGTGCTGCTCCTGTGAAGACCTCGTGTGTGCCTTGTGACCTGATAAACTTTGTGTTGCCCTGTTATAAGCTGTATCGTGCAGTGTTTCCCCCTGTATTGTGCCTATAGAAAAGTGTACGGGTAAATAACTTGTGTAAATAAAGGAAAGACTGTCATTTTGTGTTATTTCGTGCCCTGCCTCGCCACTTGGCGTTTCCCCTCGTGGTGTTCTGGGACACTGTGGTGCTCGGTGCCTCTTGGAGCTGTTCAGTGTTCACGACCCTGTGAATAGCACGCCGTCTGCTAGCCTGCCTTGTGTTGGTGGCGAGAGATTTATATGGTACATTAATTATTAATTTATATACAATATAATTGATAGCGATCTTAAAAAATAATATAATATATATAATAAAATTCAGACATAAAAAATTGTTTTCCCGCGACGGCCAGCAATAATATGTAAATTGAATATAATCAGCATGTTGTATATAGTACTATGTGTAATTCTCTTACACAAAAAAGGCATAATCTGTGATATCAACTTCTTTGTCATACTTCAACAAGTGAAAGGAAACATTAATTCTTAGACCATATTATGCAGTTTTTTAAAGAGCAAATGATTTAAAATTATACATTGTTTGACTATCATCTATGACTAGAGTACCAGTGGTTGTCAGACTACCTCCTCCACACACACACACACCAACACCACACACAATATTTAATTTATATAGATAATTATATATATATTAATATATATTATATTAAAATTTATATAATTTATTTATATATATATAATTTTAAAAATATATTTATTATTTATTACCCTTTTTAGTTTTCTTTACGCTTTAAAAGAAATAAAATACCTTATGAAGAATTGGGGATCATGTGATTAAATTCGTACAAATAAAAATTATCTGATTTGGGATTTTAAAAAAAAAATCCTTTTTTTTGCCTAGGGTCCCCAGCCAGTAGTCTCACAACTGCCTATACAATGAAGCATTTTAAGGTAAGAGAGGCAGGGGGAGAAGCGAGGAGTACATGGGGTTGACTAAAAACATGATAATTAAAAGATTTACAAAAAAAAAAAAAAAAAAAAAAAAAAAAAAAAAAAAAAAGGGAAGCTGCTCCACTCTTTATGTTCGAAGTTTTTCCCCCAGGCCGTTTAGATTTAGGTGTTTTGGGGTTTTTTGATGCAGACAGCGTATTCCCCCTAGCCAAAATAAAGAGCGGTATTTTTTACACGATACATGTTTGCGCCTTTACACATACTTTTTAGAAACCCGTTGAAATACCTTTTAATTTTTTATCAAATTTTTTTCCCCCTTTTTTTCCTTCAACTTT
>NW_023656031.1:0-3862 GCF_015228065.2 Penaeus monodon
CTCTCCCCCCCTCTCCCTCTCCCTCTTCCTCCTCCCCCTCCCCCTTCCTCCCTCCCCCTCTCCACCCCCTCCCCTTCATTCCCCCTTTCCCTCCCTATCCCTCTTCCTCCCCCCTCCCCCTCTCTCCCCCTCTCCTTCCTCCTCTCCCTCACTTTTGCGTCAAGTTTACTCTAAATCCATGATATATAGAAAGAAAGGCATCCAAAAGGCGTCCAAAAGGCGTCCAAAAGGCGTCCAAAAGGCGTCCAAAAGGCATCCAAAAGGCGTCCACAAGGCGTCCAAAAGGCGTCTAAAAGGTGTCCAAAAGGCGTCCACAAGGCGTCCAAAAGGCGTCTAAAAGGTGTCCAAAAGGCGTCCAAAAGGCGTCCAAAAGGCGTCCAAAAGGCGTCCAAAAGGCGTCCAAAAGGCGTCCAAAAGGCGTCCAAAAGGCGTCCAAAAGGCGTCCAAAAGGCGTCCAAAAGGCGTCCAAAAGGCGTCCAAAAGGCGTCCAAAAGGTGTCCAAAAGGCGTCCACAAGGCGTCCAAAAGGCGTCTAAAAGGTGTCCAAAAGGCGTCCAAAAGGCGTCCAAAAGGCGTCCAAAAGGCGTCCAAAAGGTGTCCAAAAGGCGTCCAAAAGGTGTCCAAAAGGCGTCCAAAAGGCGTCAAAAAGGCGTCCAAAAGGCGTCTAAAAGGTGTCCAAAAGGCGTGCAAAAGGCGTCCAAAAGGTGTCCACAAGGCGTCCAAAAGGCGTCCAAAAGGCGTCCACAAGGCGTCCAAAAGGCGTCCAAAAGGCGTCCAAAAGGCATCCAAAAGGCGTCCACAAGGCGTCCAAAAGGCGTCTAAAAGGTGTCCAAAAGGCGTCTAAAAGGTGTCCAAAAGGCGTCCAAAAGGCGTCCAAAAGGCGTCCAAAAGGCGTGCAAAAGGCGTCCAAAAGGCGTCCAAAAGGCGTCCAAAAGGGTCCAAAAGGCGTCCAAAAGGCGTCCAAAAGGCGTCCAAAAGGTGTGCAAAAGGCGTCCAAAAGGTGTGCAAAAGGCGTCCAAAAGGCGTCCAAAAGGTGTCCAAAAGGCGTCCAAAAGGTGTGCAAAAGGTGTCCAAAAGGCGTCCAAAAGGCGTCAAAAAGGCGTCCAAAAGGCGTCCAAAAGGTGTCCACAAGGCGTCCAAAAGGCGTCCAAAAGGTGTCCAAAAGGCGTCCAAAAGGCGTCCAAAAGGCGTCCAAAAGGCGTCTAAAAGGTGTCCAAAAGGCGTCCACAAGGCGTCCAAAAGGCGTCCAAAAGGCGTCCAAAAGGTGTCCAAAAGGCGTCCAAAAGGCGTCCAAAAGGCGTCCAAAAGGTGTGCAAAAGGCGTCCAAAAGGCGTCCAAAAGGCGTCCAAAAGGTGTGCAAAAGGCGTCCAAAAGGCGTCCAAAAGGCGTCCAAAAGGCGTCCAAAAGGCGTCCAAAAGGCGTCCAAAAGGCGTCCAAAAGGCGTCCAAAAGGCGTCCAAAAGGCGTCCAAAAGGTGTGCAAAAGGCGTCCAAAAGGCGTCCAAAAGGCGTCCAAAAGGCGTCCAAAAGGCGTCCAAAAGGCGTCCAAAAGGCGTCCAAAAGGCGTCCAAAAGGCGTCCAAAAGGCGTCCAAAAGGCGTCCAAAAGGCGTCCAAAAGGCGTCCAAAAGGCGTCCAAAAGGGGTCCAAAAGGCGTCCAAAAGGCGTCCAAAAGGCGTCCAAAAGGCGTCCAAAAGGCGTCCAAAAGGCGTCCAAAAGGCGTCCAAAAGGCGTGCAAAAGGCGTCCAAAAGGCGTCCACAAGGCGTCCAAAAGGTGTCCAAAAGGCGTCCAAAAGGCGTCCAAAAGGCGTCCAAAAGGCGTCCACAAGGCGTCCAAAAGGCGTCCAAAAGGCGTCCAAAAGGCGTCCAAAAGGCGTCCAAAAGGCGTCCAAAAGGCGTCCACAAGGCGTCCAAAAGGCGTCCAAAAGCCATCGATAGGCACAAAGGCCTGCCTCTTCCTCCCCGTCGGAAGTCGATACTGACTCCATGGCTGCCGTAAATATGGATCTCATTTGCCCCTAAAAAGTGTCTGATTAAAGAGGTTACGCTAATAGGCGGGACATTTGATGTTCTTTTTTTATCGGTTTGAAAGAATAGTGGAAAAGAGGAGATAATGTACACATATTTATACATGTGAAAATATGAATATGTCTAAATGAAGAGGAATTTATCTGTGTACCTGTATCTCTATCTGTCTATCTATCTTTCTATCTATTTATCTATCTATCTTTCTATCTATTTATCTATATATCTTTCTATCTATTTATCTATCTAGCCTTCTGTCTATCTATATAGCATTCTATCTGACTAGCAGTCTATCCACCTAGCATTTTATCTCTCTGTATCGCATTCAATCTATTCTATCTATCTATCTAACATTCTATCTATCTAGCATTCTGTATATCTAATATTCTATCTATCCAACTATCTATCTATCAACTTATCAATATACATATATATGCTTATGTGTATGTGCATGTGTGCGTGTATTCAACCCAAAACGCGCACACAGACACACAAACAATTCAATACCCACATGCAGATAGATACAGATAGACATCAACCCACACATAAATAAATTCTGACCCCCCCCCCCTCCCCCCTCACAATAAAAAAATCCTAAAAATCTTAAGAGAAAGAAGAAAAGGGTGACTGAAAAAAAAAAATCAAAGTTTTCTCTCTCTCTTCCCCCCGACGATAAATCCTGGGTCTCTGTACCATTTTCGGAAATTGAGAAAAATCGTTTAACACTGTAGAGTTTATGGATGTTTTTTTTTTTTTTTTTTTTTTTTAGATTGGCATTGTAATGGTGGTTTTAGTAATTTTTGATGTTGAGGGTTTATTTGCCGTTCTGTCTGTTCTGTCAGTTTGTCTTTCTCTTTCTCTCTTTCTCTCTTTCTCTCTTTCTTTTCTTTCCCTCTTATTTATGTCTTGTTTTCTCATATTGCTTACTTTATTGTTGCACACACACACACACACACACACACACACACACTCACACACAAAAAACACACCACACACACACACACACACACACACACACACACACACACCACACCAACACCCACCACAAAAAACACACACACACACATAAAACACACCACAACACCACACACCCCACACACCCACACCCAAAAACCCCCAAACACAACACACCCACACAAACCACACACACACACACACACACACACACCACACACAAAAACACACACAAAACACACACACACAACCCCCACACCCACCCCCACCCCAAAAACCCCACGCACACACCCCACCCCACACCACACACACCCACACCCAAAACACACACCCCCCACACCCCCAAAAAACCCCACACCACACATCAACCCCACGAACCACAACCCAAAAAACACAACCACAAAAACACCCAAACAAACACACACACCCCACCAAACCAACACACACACACACCACACACACACAAACACCAAATAAAATAAAAAAAAAATAAACAAAAACAAAACACCCCCCAAAAAAACCCCCCAAAAAAAAAAAAAAACAAAAAATTATATATATATATTATATATTATATTATTTATTTTTAAAAATAATATCTATTAAAATATTATTATTTTATATATAATTATATATATTATTAATTAAATATTATATATTAAAAAAATATATATATATATATATTATATATATTATATATTATTATTATTTATTAATTTATTTATTAATTTTTAAAGAATTAAAAAATTAATTTAAAATATATAAATTTAAACGAATTATAAAACAGGAAAAAAATCCTTTTTAAAATGTAACCCTTCCAAAACATTCAAAAATTTTTATATCAAAATCCTTTTAAAATTAAAAATTTTAAAAAAATTTTGCACTTGGAAA